>NW_027100725.1:2489893-2492393 GCF_040412425.1 Macrobrachium rosenbergii
ATATATATATATATATATATATATATATATATATCTATACATACATACATATATATATATATATATATATATATATATATATATATATATATACATATATATATATATATATATATATATATATATATATATATATATATATATATATATATATATATATATATATATATATATATATATATATATATATATATATATATATATATATATATATATATATATATATATATATATATATATATATATATATATATATATATATACATATATATATATATATATATATATATATATATATATATATATATATATATATATATATATATATATATATATATACTTCAACAGTAACATAAATTCACTGTTGTGATTCACATTTATGAAAATAGCAATGAGTCATTCTTTATTCCCAATCCATCCAAGTAGGCTAACATGCCCAGGGCCTCGTGATCATGGTGGTGTAAAAAACAACAGTCAAGCCAAAACCAGCATATTTAATCCATACCTATATCATAAGATTTAAGTAAAACACAGAAAACCTATAGCTCAGCAATCTTATAGGAATTAAGCTGATCATGATAAAGACTATTTGAACATACACCTGAGATAAAATCACTGATAATCAACTACACCACACCTTAAGATATTAACACAAGAATGTTGCGTTGGGTTCAATATTTTTCTTTCTCTTCTGTAGCTATTGGGCGAAAGAAGACTCTCTCTATCTCTCTCTCTTTCTCTGTAGTAACTACTGAATTTCGCCATATACAATAATGATCAGAATTATCTAAAACTAATGAGTGCCGCAAATAAGGTCAGCTATTCTGACTTGTTTCAGAAAATAATTATTCATCTGAAATTTCGGTTATTTTGTAAAACTTTTGCTTTTTATTTACTAGCAATTATCGATGTGAATTACAAGCTTTCGTTATTAAACAAAATAATCTCTTCTTTGGGCTTCATGATATTGTTAGTGGGATCCATTAATTACACAGTATATGAATACTAGGTATTTCGTTATTTGTAACTAGTTTCAAGTAATCATCAATATTTAAGACAAGAAAACCGAGGTAATGTTGTAGCAGGTTCAGCCTTGGGTGTCACAGAGCACGTGGTGTCCACAACAAACGAGCAGTATGAATCGCAGGCCTGATAATATGGAAGCAAATCGTCGCCGCATTGAGAGGGCAACATCTAGAAGCATTATAGTCGGAATGTCCATGGGCGGACGCAACCCACCGAAATTGCAGCACTATTAGGGTGTCTCGAAGCACGGTTTACCGATGGAAAAATAGGTGGGAGGAAGAGGGATATCTTGGCGACAAACCCAGATCTGGCTGCCCGAGGTCAACCACACGCGATCAGGACCGACAAATCCTCGAAATAGCTGAAAAGGGACCACTTCACAAATGCCGAGATTATTAAGGAGCAACTGCATCTTCAAGTAACACCCCAAACTGTGAGAAGACGCCTTCACGAAGAAGGAATCACCATCGAACTCCTTCAATTAAGGATAAATTGACGGGGCACACAAACGCTTAAGACTGCTGTTCGCTGAGGAATACGTTGATGAGGACCTTGACTTCTGGGGGCGAGTCGTGTTTTCTGACGAGAAGACCTTCTCCTCTACTAATCACGGCAGAATCCATTGCTGGAGAAAGAACAATACAAGGCAAGTGATTGTGATATTTTCTATTAATCAGTGTTCCTCAGCAAAAGAATTCCTTATGTTTTATTTTTCACTGACCCCTTTATGGAACTGGAATATCTATCCCTTTGATGCTTACCCTCATGCGTATAAAAATAAAAATGTATGAAGTTTTACTTAGTTCATGGAGTCCAACACGTCCCTGAACCCATATTGGTAACTACTGGTATAGGTCATATTAGCATTGCTACCTTTAAATGAAAATTACCGTTTTTGTTTTAACCTAAGTTCACAAATGTAATGGTGATCGTAAATTTGTGCATCATAATTCTCTTCAGAATGAAGTAAGAACACCCACATAGGATGTATGTATAATTTGTGCTTTCAGGAAATATTTAAATGAAGTTTCCTAACACTTCTGAGCCCTACTGTGGCCCATTTTCAAGAGCTGCTGGTCTGGATCTATCCCCAGTAGTTTTCAGAATTGTTTTGTTGCCAATATGTTGCTTATAATCCGGTTTCTTAGGCCACAGGAGTGTTCAAAAGTGCTAGAGGACTTTAATTATATTTATATTCTATAAAAATACAACATACACATACGTTCTGCTTTGGTGTTCTCATTTTGTTTTCATTAGAAAGCTATGGCTTCTTTGTAATATACAACAAATTATTGTCATCTCTGCCAGTATTATTATGGGAGAGCGATGTTGAAATTTCAATATGGAAAATTGACTTGGCATAAGAATGTTTTTATATAAATATACTACTGCTGGTGAACAACAGCATCATATAGTAGTGTTATAAATATGAATGAACCGGAAAAACGGTATCATTAATGATGGAAAAATTTAT
>NW_027100725.1:2497393-2529893 GCF_040412425.1 Macrobrachium rosenbergii
GTAAATAAAAAGCAAAAGTTTTACAAAATAACCGAAATTTCAGATGAATAATTATTTTCTGAAACAAGTCAGAATAGCTGACCTTATTTGCGGCACTCATTAGTTTTAGATAATTCTGATCATTATTGTATATGGCGAAATTCAGTAGTTACTACAGAAAGAGAGATAGAGAGTCTTCTTTCGCCCAATAGCTACAGAAGAAAGAAAAATATTAGACCCAACACAACATTCTTGTGTTAATATCTTAAGGTGTGGTGTAGTTGATTATCAGTGATTTTATCTCATAGGTGTATGTTCAAATAGTCTTTATCATGATCAGCTTAATTCCTATAAGATTGCTTGAGCTATAGGTTTTCTGTGTTTTACTTAAATCTTATGATATAGGTATGGATTAAATATGCTGGTTTTGGCTTGACTGTTGTTTTTACACCACCATGATCACGAGGCCCTGGGCATGTTAGCCTACTTGGATGGATTGGGAATAAAGAATGACTCATTGCTATTTTCATAAATGTGAATCACAACAGTGAATTTATGTTACTGTTGAAGCTTACATATATATATATATATATATATATATATATATATATATATATATATATATATATATATATATATATATATGTATATATATATATATATATATATATATATATATATATATATATATATATATATATATATATATATATATATATATATATATATATATATATATATATATACATATATATATATGTATGTATATATATATATATATATATATATATATATATATATATATATATATATGTATGTATATATATATATATATATATATATATATATATATATATATATATATATATATATATATATATATATATGTATGTATGTATATATATATATATATATATATATATATATATATATATACATATAGATAGATATATATATACATATATATATATATATATATATATATATATATATATATATATATATATATATATATATATATATATATATATATATATATATATATATATAGATATATATATATAGATATATATATATATATATATATATATATATATATATATATATATATATATATATATATATATATATATATATATATATATATATATATATATATATATATATGCAATACATACATGGATAATTATATGCTAATATTTCAATATGTTTATTATTTAAATACTTTCCTTTTTAATTTTAAATGAAAAGTTATATATGGCTTTCAGCCACACCTCCACCTAGGCAGTAGATAACAGCAGAACTTATTTGACTCGTCCGTAATAGCGTAATATTCAAGAATTTATAATTCAACTGCCCAATAACTATCTCAAGTGCGGTGAATGTGGATAGGTTTGCATTATCAATGAAATATAATTTTTACTTTTTCGATTTCTTAAATAATTTCGTATTCATTTCGTAATATAAATTATATTAACATATAAAATAATATTTGAAAAGAACATTTAAAAAAACTCATATAAAGAGATGCCAATGACGTCTTTATTACAACAGAAGTATGCGTTTATTTATTTAATATCACTCCAGGATAAATTATTTCCTTTTACAAATTTAAATGAAAAGTTGCGTTCATTCAATGTCACTCCACCCTCCTTATGGAGTGCTCTAAATTTTCTCGAGACCGGGAAATTCAGGAGGAAGGGATATCTACAATAGACATTGATGAAGAGGTGAGGAAATATTCAAACACATTTAATGCAATGTATATATATTTAGGTAGTTTTTGTACACTCTGTAGATACAGATACAACTTTCAGTATATCCAAGTAGCATCAATTTATATCTGATAAACCTGATGTTATCAAGAGATAATGGTAATTGTCAGTGTAGAGAATCACATATCTTAATGATAGTACATCAAATAATGAAAATAAATAAATCATGGTTGCGGTCTACATAATTATTAACCTAGCTTCAGTGCGGTAGAGTTCGTGAATGTATTATATATGCATTCAATTTGTTTTACCTTACCTTTATTACATCTTTTAGTGATGACACTATAGCATCACACGTCTCTATCACAATGTTTTCAAGACTCTGAGGAGAGATTCGCAAACTTCAGATCTTCGAAGGAATCTCCAGTTCAAGAAATCGGAGAGTACATAACAATCGTTGACTTGCTGGTATAGCATCTCTGAGTTGTGTTGTCTTTTCTCAATTATTGGTGAAACCATCGTCAGCAGTTCATAAATGTGTCGTGGTCCATTCGAAGGTAATTTCTATAGTCTTCAGGTGATGATACCAGTAGCTCATTTAACAGGCATTGATGAGACAGTTCACATCTCTTCTTGTACCACTCTTTCATCCACAATCGTCTCTTTTTGTTTTATCGTCGACTTCTTCGCTGGCAAGCGCCAGCAGAATAGACTTTCCTTTGCTCATGCCTCCACGCCTCAATGAAATGTACTGACGTTTGATCATACATATTATCGTTCAGTGTATGAACAAACATGTTGGTCACCATGTTTGAAACAGGTAAGCCTACTAGCTCTCTCTCTATTTTCCCCTACAAACTGGTCAGATACCATCATTTTTACCATCTTGTGTATTGTTTGATTCATGAGTGATCGCAACTCTTTATAAATGGCATTAAACATGCGACGAAAATATTACTTAAACATTGTTTTTCAAGTATACAATTTAGAAACGCGACGAAAAATATTACTTATGCAGTAAATATCGACTTTGCGAGGAATTAACAGGCACTGACCACTATTGCCAGAGGAGAAGCCAATAATGCATAATATATTTCACAGTGTATCTCGTTTGAAGAATATTATGTTGTTAAATTAGTGTTGCATTATGTTTAGATGTATCTGACTAAAACGTATAAGTCATACAAGACATAAGCTGTGAAATTGGGAAGTTTTTCTTAGGCATCGTGACTGGCAGTAATGCATATGGGACTGAGGAGCTAAAGGGCGTGGCTTGTGACGTCATGGATCAGCTCCGCTCGCTTTGATTGGTCCTAATTTTCCCCTATCCCTATACTCTTCCAGACTTGGGAAATATGCCACCGGCCACCGCTGGTAAAGCGGACACACATACAAGTACTTTACCTGAATTTCTGTATGTGAAAAAATAAGCCGAAATGGAGCCATTAATGGACTGGAACATGGGTTCTTTCGTATGCGCCAGGAGGTATGTGAACTTGACGCACTATTTCTTCTTTTCAGTTTTTGTCATGGAAAACAGTTTTTGAAACATAAATTTGGATAAGAAACTAAAGGTTGCAGGTTAATACCTGCTGATATAAATCTGTACATCTAATTCTGGTCACATCAGCGGCTAGTATACAGTAAATTAGGTTGATACTTGTACGCATTAGCTGATATATGGGATAGAAACAGTTTTACGTTTTCATTCAAGAAGGAATATTATCTTTATCATTTTATTCATGTTACTCCATTATATATACGAGTTTTAAACGCTAGCTTTCAGCAGTAATGTATTCACATCTCGAGTGCAGCCGTTGCTATTTTTAAGAAAAGATGAAAATATTCAATAATTTAAAAACGAGGTAACAGCACCTAAAGGAACCGTTTACTCTTCTATGGTCCTTTTAGTTTTCTGAAAAGAAAACTGTTGTGCTGGCTTTGTCTCTCCGTCTCTACTATTTTCTGTTCGCACTTTTTTTGTCCGCCCTCACATCTTAAAAACTACTGAGGTCGGAGAGCTGCAAACTGGTATGCTGATCATCCACCCTCCAATCATCAAGCATACCAAACTGCAGCCCTCTAGCCTCAGTAGTTTTTATTTTATTTAAGGTTAAGTTAGCCGTAATCGTGCGACTGGCAACGATATAGGATATGCCACCACCGGGCCGTGGTTAAAGTTTCATGGGCCGCGGCTCATACAACGATTATACCGAGACCACCGAAAAATAATCTGTTTTCGGTGGCCTTGATATATGCTGTAGCGGCTGTGAGAAAACTCGATTGCGCTGAAGAAACTTTGGTAATGACTATTTTACTGCTATAGGTATACGTTGGAAAAATGTTCAGCATTTAGGAATAAGTGATCGGTAGGCATGAGTTATATTCTAGATAACTGAAGTTTTTGAGAGAGCAGTAATGGTTTCCCAAATTTTCTGATAGTTTACAGTTTTCCAAACTTATTTTTGGATTATATAAATTTTAAGTTTCTTACTGACATTCTTCTTTGCATCTTTTTAATTTTCGGGGCGGGCCATTTGCCAAAGGTTCTTGCTGTAATTATTGCACGAAATTCTTTTAACCATTTTTTTTTTCTAGATTTCGAAAGCTGTTTTTGGAAAATATTATTGTAGCTTCTTATTAAGATTTCCTTTGCATCTTAGGGCTATTTAGCCAATGGCTCTTACTCCAAACCTTTGTTGAAGCTTTGATATATTAGTCTGCAATTCTCTATGCGCATGTGCATCAATGCTTTCGTTGGATAAGTTCGACATATACAGTATACAGCAAACTTCCTTGATGAAGAGATAGATATCTATTTAGGTTCACTTACGCCAGGGGCAGCGCCATTTATCACATCTAAAAATTATCTGTAGGTTTATTTTTCTTTAAAAATTTCTTCTGAATTACAGCTATTAAGCACATGCCTCATACACAATGCACTGGAATTTCTAACTCTGTGCCAAAATTATAAGAAAGCTCATTTTTTCCTTTGGCTTAACCTTGTTTCTGCTTTTCGAGTAGTTGGCTTCATATCTTGAAATTTATTTTCAATTTGTTTCCGTTCATAATATATCATTACACTATTTTTTTTTTACTCTGTAATGATGAAGATTCAGGTGTGGCGATGTGGTAGTGAGTCTGGGGCGAATTCATTTTTTTCTTTGGCGCTTGAATGGTACGGAATCCTACTGAAGCCTAGAGGAATGAGTATTTAAAACAAAACTCATGTTCCCTGACTTCAAGTTTTAAAACTATTGGGATGGTTTTGTCTGTCCGTCCGCACTTTTTCTGTCCGCCCTCAGATCTTAAAAACTACTGAGGCTAGAGGTATGCGGACCATCCACCCTCCAATCATCAAACATACCAAATTGCAGCCCTCTGGCCTCAGTAGTTTTTATTTTATTTAAGGTTAAAGTTAGCCATAATCGTGCATCTGGCAACACTATAGGACAGGCCACCGGCGGGCCGTGACTGAAAGTTTCATGGGCGGCGGCTCATTCAGCATTATACGCTGTACAGAAAACTCGATCGCGCATTTTTTACTTGTTTATGTTTATCATCAAGAAGATATAAGCTCTTGTGAGAAATCAACATGCTTGTCATTATTATCAATATTAGTGTTATTATTATTGTGTTGTTATTACTCTCAGTCATCTCATTCTTTTACTAAGGGTTTTCAGTTGTCGTCATCGGGCAATAATTGCTGCCATGAGGAGGCTAATGAGAGACAATATTCCTTATTGTGTGCGGCAGCTCTTCTTGCACATAAATACTGTGTCAGGTTTCTCGTTGACTACAGAGACGCAGATATCGAAGAACTAGGATCGGGTATGTGATTTTTAACGTACATCAGTAGATAGCTTTCTCTGACCTGCTCTACCTGCGAAAATGACTGCTGAAAACTGGATCAGTTTCAGTGAGATTTCTTAGACCTTTGCAACATCAGACGTACAGTATATATATAACTTGACAGTTTTTCTTTGCAGTTCTAATCCAAGGCTCTCTTGAACATGGGGTACGTCCTTTATGGTGTGCTTGTAATGCTGCAGGCCACTACTGGGTAGTTAAATTTCTCCTTTCGAAAGGAGCTAATGCAAATGGCGTTACGAGATTTAATAGCTCTCCGTTGCAAGCAGCTTGTGCATGTGGCCACCTCAATATTGTCAGACTGCTTGTGGACCACGGAGCAAGTGAGTTTTTAGTTTATTGCTTTTCATATTATATACTATATAAGCGCTACCATATTCGCTTATTTATAACTTATTGATTTGGCTAATATTCACTGCAGCTTTCTTAAGTCAAGTGCTATATTTTGATGTCTACTGCTATAGTCGAGCCAAACGAAAGTGGCGCGTGAGAGAAGGCCTCCGTCCAGTGAGGATACGAGCGAACAATCTGACCAGCTTATTACCTGCGGATTAACTGATTTAGCGTGTCAGACGAAAAAAATATTCTTGTTCTTGTCTGAGAGTGGTTGATATCTAAATCTTAACCACATGTCAAATTATTTGTCTTTTCATATAAATAAATACTACATTTACAATTAAAAGGTTCCCTCGAGTTTGAGCCAGTATGTTTTTAGATCCAAATCCTTGGGCATGATGGCTGAAATATCATCAATATAACAGTACCATGTTACAGGAAAATGGAAAATCTTGGGGATGCACAGGCATTCGAAAAATTCCATATATAAATTTGAAAGAACAGGCGAAAGCGGGTTTCCCATTGCTATACCAAACGTTTGTTTAAAATATTCCTCATTGAAAATAAAGTTTATGCAATTCATCTTTAAGGTATTCTAATACCGAGTCAATGGGCAGTTTCATGTGCATATATATATATATATATATATATATATATATATATATATATATATATGTATGTATATATACATATATATACATACAGTATATATATGTATATATATATATATATATATATATATATATATATATATATATATATATATATATATATATATATATATATACACAATTAAAGAGGGAGAAACAATCCTGTACAGAAGACATGTGGGTCTTAAGGATAAATGTATTTTTGAAGGAAGAAAACACTTATAATCTATTAAAGCGCTCCCTGTGTGGCTCTGATTGACCTGGGATCATAATTCCTTCAAGGTTCCTATTTGTTTTCTACTGATCACCTGGAGAAAAAAGCCGAAAAGGAAAATATATCCGGGATTATGACCGACGGAACCTTCCCACCTTTAAGATCTTAATGCATCTTCGGTTTCAGGACTTCTCTCAACCGCGTTCTCCAGGTAAAATGAACGAACTCTTTAGATTTCGCCACGATACATTCAGTCCCTCACGCGCCGCTTTCGTTTGGCTCGGCTAGTCTATAGTGTAGTAACTATTTACCCAGGATTCGCAAATTTAGTTTTCGCTCGAGATATTGTCTTGTTTTATGGTTTTGTTTGTTTTCCCAGACATTGAGGCCGCTAATCATCACGGCATCAATAGTTTGATGCTCGCTTCCTTCAATGGCCATTTGGAAATTGTTAAGTACCTCCTGGATGTTGGCGCTGATGTGAACAGTCAAAATTTATTGGGAAAAAGCGCACTGCACGCCTGCGCAGATGCAGATCGTCTGCAAGTAACGAAACTGTTGCTGGATCACAACGCTCGAATGGATGCCGACAATTCTGGTGAGTCTTGCTTAAGATCCTTCAGTTTGAAGATGAATGTTCTTTGATGTTATTCTTATTCTTATTCAAAACTAATCTTGCCCAGAAATTGACCGACGTAGTTTCCAGTGCTTACATGTGATATGTTGGCTGATGTTTTATGCGATATTTTTCGGTTTTCTGAATTCCTACTTTTAGGTTTTGATTGTAAGATGTGAATCGGTTCCAGTGTTATGAATATTTTCTTTTGAATGGAATCACGTAATCATTAACAAAATTAAACTGAAGAGAGCTATGGATTCCTGGACTCGCAGGGTTATTTATTCACTGTCTACCCTTTACCAGGATTGATGCCCTTGATTACTGCACGCTCTCTTCGTCATACGGACCTGGTGGAATGTCTAGTGACCAGACCAGATCTGGCATCTGTACAAGAGAAAGCCGACGCATTGGAGTTACTTGGCGCTTCCATTTTCAATATAACGGGTGATATAGTTGTTACTGTCAATTACTGAAATCAGCAATGAGCCTGAGGTAAGTTTTCATGACAGCTCTTATAATTTGCTCAATGACTAATTAATAACATAAGCTTTTCATGTGATTCTGTTAAAGCACTGATCTATTTTTTTAGTGTCATCTGAACACATTAATATATTTCAGGTGCGTCAATGGTGCCCTGATCTATCCAAAAGCTGAGGATGGTTTGTCATACCCTTCACATGAGGAGTTGAGTGAAGTCATCACCTTGCAGCAATTAGAAAATATAGAAATGGATAGGTGATGGTGCAGTTGAAGAGCAAGCAGAGCAGGAGGCCCTTCTCGTAATGGGAAGGATTTTATAAAGGCCATGATCGATCACTTGGACACAATGAGGATTATTGGGAGGAGAACAGGGCTTCATTATGCAACTAGGCTAGATTTTAAACGAAGCACCAACTTGAGTGCTCATGCAATCGATGTGCAACGAAATCATTTAAAACCACCAAATCATAATAGGTTGTTTCACTTCAAGACATTCATTCTAATATTTCGACAAGTGACAGACGCTAAGAACGCAAGTAGAAAGAATTAGAAGCCTCAGGAATATTTTGAGGATTTTATGTTTATACTTCAAAATGCATCGAGGAAATTGAGCTCATTTGTACGTTAAACTATACTGACGTCTATACAGAGAGGAAACGCGAATGTCACCTTGACCAGGCCATCTTTGTAGTCTTGCATTTATTAGTGCCTTTTGTAAGGTTGCAGCCTGGCCTCACTCACCATCAGTGACATACATTTAAAGGGCAGTGGGTAAAATAGTTAAGATGGGGCCTAGAGATTCCCTGGGTTCGACTCTCCTTCATCTCTCTTGCTCAAGACACTTTAGGGACATTGATAAGTTTACACTGACGGTGCCTGCCGGCCAAAGACGGAAGTCGTAAGCCTTCTGCTAGAGACTGGCTCTGATCCTATTGTCACAAACCACGAAGGTAACACACCCCTCCACGAAATTGCCAAGAACGAAGAGTGTCCCAAAGGTTTAGTAGACGCCCTCTTGTCGGAAGGGGCTCACTTAGACGCAGTGAATAGTCAGTGGCAAACATTTGCTTCCCTGAGGGCTTCCCGAGGGCAGTCTGTTTCTCAGATAGTAAATGTTGTACGACACAGCTCACTGCAGTGCCTAGCTGGGGCGTGCATTCAAAGACATGGGATTTCTTACAAGGGCAGCTTGCCTGCCAGACTTGTGCAGTTTATAGACATACACTTATGTGAAGGACACTTTGACCATTGGTAATGTTAGGTTCATGTTACATGATGTATATATATATATATATATATATATATATATATATATATATATATATATATATATATATATATATATATATGTAAAGGCCAATTCTGAAGGCTTTACTTTATTTAAGTTTCTGTTTACGAACAGAGGTTTGAATCTCGCTTATCCCGAGATATTAAGTGATAGCATGTAGTGTGAGCCGACATCGTTAGTTATACCTTTCCCTAACTAAAATATAAGGACTACTGGAATGAGATGCTAAGTACAAAACTAAACCTTTATTGACAAAAAAAACAACGAAAATAACTTAAAAATTATGAAGAATGAAAACGAATGATTCATCAAAGTATCAAAAATTCTCTCTAAGGAAATAAGGTTCAAAATCATAAACACCCAATTACTTAAGGGAATACAGAAAATAACTCATCTGTCAAAACATAACAGGTCAATTAATAAAATCAGGTCATCTCAAAAATGTCATACCACTCCCCTCGTTGTAAGAGGGAGAGAGGAAAAAAGAATACCTGTGAAAGAACAAACGTCACATTAAAAATCAGAAAATGTAAATATTACAGCAACATAAATTTTCGCTGCCACAGGGGTAACGTTTGTGTTCATACTTCCGAAAATAAAGTCTAAAAATGTTTATGAGTTCTACTCATTCCACAAAGTCCTCTGGGAAAGTCTCCATGTGAAAATACACCTCACATTCTTAGTTTACACAGATATCGGATCGCAATGCCCGATCAATCAACGGTCCCACCCATTATATTCATTATGCAATGCACGAACGAACGTACTTTTCCGTGACATCATTCGAGGTCAAAGTTCAGCCAGACACGCCTCTGTACTTCAAGGCGTCACGAAGTACACATACACACACGTACATTACTGAATGCTTTCTTCGAAACCGGATTTTGTAACCGGTTCAGCTGATGGGACGCTTTAGGCTGAAACCGCGTTTGCACTGCCTATGTTCTGTCACCAAGGAGTTTTGCGACTTCCTGTGGTATGCAAATGGTTCAGTATTTTCCTATCCGCTGTGTATAGTCAAAATGGACCCTGCAGAACAGCTGACCTAACTTTTCAAGGTTGCCTTCATAAGCAATTACATATATACATACATACATACAACATTCTCGTGTGTGTGTATATACATACATACATACATACATACATACATACATACATACATATATATATATATATATATATATATATATATATATATATATATATATATACATACTTGTGTGTGTGTGTATATATATATATATATATATATATATATATATATATATATATATATATATATACATACTTGTGTGTGTGTATATATATATATATATATATATATATACATTTATATATATGTATGTATATATATGTATATATATATATATATATATATATATATATATATATATATATATATATATATATATATCTATCTATATATATATATATATATATATATATATATATATATATATATATATATATATATATATACTGTATATATATATGTACGTGTGTGTACATATATATATATATATATATTCTTATATATATATATATATATATATATATATATATATATATGTACACACACGTACATGTATATATATATGTACGTGTACTTCATGACGCCTTGAAGTACAGAGGCGTGTCTTGCCGAACTTTGACCTCGAATGATGTCAAGGAAAAAATACGTTTGTTCGTGCATTGCATAATGAATATAATGGGAGGGACCGTTGATTGATCGGGCATTGCGATCCGATATCTGTGTAAACTAAGAATGGCAGGTGTGTTTTCACATGGAGACTTTCCCAGAGGACTTTGCGGAGTGAGTAGAACTCATAAACATTTTTAGACTTTATTTTCAGAACTATGAACACAAACGTTACCCCTGTGGCAGAGAAAATTTATGTTTCTGCAATTTTTACATTTTTTGATTTTTAATGTGACGTTTGTTCTTTCAGGTATTCTTTTCTCCTCTCTCCTCCTACAAGGAGGGAGTGAGTGACATTTTTAGATGACCTGATTTTATTAATTGACCTGTTTATGTTTTGACAGATGAGTTATTTTCTGTATTTCCTTAAGTAAGTGGGTGCTTATGATTTTGAACCTTATTTCCTTAGAAGAATTTTTGATACTTTGATGAATCATTCGTTTTCATTCTTCATAATTTTTAAGAAGTTATTTTCGTTTTTTTTTTTTTTTCTCAATAAAGGTTTAGTTTTGTACTTAGCATCTCATTCCAGTAGTCCTTAGATTTTAGTTAGGGGAAGGTATAACTAATGATGTCGGCTCACGCTACACGCTATCACTTAATATCTCGGGATAAGCGAGATTCAAACCACTGTTCATAAAACAGAGACTCAAATCAAGTATAGGCTCAGAATTGGCCTTAACAGATTTTTGGTGGCAGCGTATAAGGTAGCATATAAGGGAGCGTATAAGGTAGTTAGGACAGTTAGAAGGTGTTAGATAGTTAGATAATTGGATAATTAGACATGTATACGCTTCCAAAGAGACATAATTTAGTGATGGCATCTCAGGATAGGATTTTGTGGGAGTCAGCAGCGTCAGATGTTGCTGGGGGCGAGTCTCTCTCGCAAGTTAGTGTTTTCTGAAGAGTGCTTTGGGTAGGGGGTAAAACAGTGATATATCGATGGGTATATTGAGCAGTAATTGTGGTATTACAACCGCTAGTGTGTGTTAAAACACGTGAAGACGCGCGAGTATTTTTTGTCCCTCTCTCTCTCTCTTCGCTTGATGGAATTCGCGCACTGTTAATGTGAGTGTTATCTTTTTAGTTGTTATGTTAATGTGAAATTGTCCTTTTTGTTGTGTTGTAACTGGTGATAGGGACAACTGTGTGTTTTTGTCGTTGTGTTGTAACTAATGTTTTGGTTGCAACGATTGTGTTACGTCATCACCGCGTTGACGTAGTAATTGCGTCACGAGTTCAGGCGGAGCGTCGAGCTTGCTTTGCCACACCTATAAAGCGCTGAGCGCATTATGTGTATGTTGTATTTTCTTTTTTTTTACAGCAATTTGCTGTACGCATCGGCGTGTTTTTTTTTTTTTTGGGTGATTTTTTTTTTATTATTATATCTGGGAACTTTTATAATTGGGTTGTATTCTATTTGATATTTATGAGTTGCAGGGTGCAAAACATTTTTTGCGCAAGTGTGAATGCATTTCTTGGTTTTTGTAATCACACACGTATGTGCATGTGGGTAAAATGTGTATGTGTGTATGTAGGTAGAGCACTTGTGTTTGCTTGAATGACACTTTCTGCTTGGACAATGGGAAGTGTTGACCCAGCACTTTTTACCTTTGGAGACAGAGCGAGCCTCGAGATGTGCTGTTAGGCATTTTTTCTGTAGGTGTCATCAGGCCTTCGATGAGGATTGAGGGCTTGTTGCTGTTTGTAGGGGGTGGGAGACGAATTTCTTTCTCTCTCTCTCTCTCTCTCTCTCTCTCTGTGCCTGAGAGGCGCTTTCCCGTGTCTTTTTTTTTTTTGGCCTTTTATAGCTTGGCCTTGGAAGAAGTGAACTTGACCTTTTTTTTTTTGACTGACTAAAGAGTAGTCAGCTGTGTATGTAAACAGCACTTTTTTTTTTCTCTCGCTCTTTTTTTTTTAATTTGATTTGGGAATTTAACTGTAAGGGGTTGCTATTTGTGAATTTAATCTTTGGAATGTAGTTTGATGATGGGTTTAATTCATTGGGAATTATTTAAGGGGTTACTTAATAGTAAATTTAGTTTTGGATTTACGTAATTTTGAATTTAATTAAGGGTTTAATTAATTGACTTTTGTGTTTTATGGTGGGTTTTGTAACTTTTGGTTTTGTTCATTTCGGGAACTTTGAATTTGATTGTAGTTGGGATTTAATGATGACTCCGGGTTGAGTACCTTTTTTTTTTGAGTTTCGGGGTTTATTTGTAGAGTAAAGGGGTTTAACATTGTAATTTTTTGTATTGTATGGGAATTTCTGTTAAGGGAAATTGTTTTGCTTTTGTTTTGTTTTGTTAAAGGGTATACTTTTACGGGACCTTGGGAATTTCTGTATTTGTGTTTAGCCAAGGGTAATGAATTTAAGTACAAGTATGAGGAGAGGTAGTAGTGATCAGAGTCTCCTTAGAGTAGCCTATGGTTGTGTACGACGCGGAAATCCAGTTCGTGGTCCGAGGAATTTGTTCGCAAGTCATAATAGCCCAAGACTGATGGGTGACTTGAGTTCTAGGATCCCACGGGGTCGTTGCTTTAACTGTAATTTGCAGGGTCACATCAAGAGATTTTGCCGTGTTAGGTATTGTAGTAGTTGTAATAGTAACGATCATCCCTGGCGGTCTTGCCCGTCTTGGAGACAGTATAACAGACCCGCATTCCAGAATTTTGGTAGCCCAGATAAGGAAGTACCTCACGCGAATTGCTCAAGCGGATCTGGTAATCGGCAGACATTGTCGAAAGACCGGGTATTTGAACAGGAAAACTGGGATATTGGACTTTTAGGAGAACCCGTAGGGTTGAAGCCTGTTGTAATTGGGTCTGTACAGGGAGTAAATGTAAGGGTTTTCCTTGATACAGGTGCCTCTATTAACCTGATGAACGAAGAATTGTTCAGATCAATGTTTCCTGATCGATCTTTGAGACCTGCGCAAGAAGCTGTATGCGATGTTCAGGCAAATAAATTAACAGTTTTGGGTTGTTTGGACATAGATTTGTCCATTGGGTGTAGATCTTTGATGGAACCATTTCTGGTTATAAGAGGATGTGCTTTGGGAAATGCATTGTTGCTAGGCCATCCGTCGTGTCGGAGACGAAAGATATCGGTTCATACAGGAGTTTCCTGTCTAACTGTGGGGGTGCCTGGTGTGTTTGTACCGTATGAGGGGGCAGACGTGAGTGTAGTGAGTGAGAATGTCTCGTGAGTACATGAGGGTCCGGGGTTGAATGATGAACATGTGTCGGGGACGAGAGGTGCTATAAGGGAGTTTTGGCTGACGGTGTGGTGCTTGGTCCGGGTATGGTTGCGATGGTGAAAGTACGGGTGAACGGTGTGAAAAAGTCCAGACAGATGTGCGTAAATGAGGGTAGCGAGAAGTTGAAAGGAGTTTTGTGTACGAGTTCGGTAAATGATGTAACGAGTTCAGGGGTAACTTGGGTGGAGTTGCTGAACTGTAATGATACAGTTCGGAATTATCAAAAGGGTACTTATGCAATCGACTTCGTTGAATGGGTCGATGAAGGTAGTTCAGTGAACATTGTTGGGGATTTTTGTTCTTTCTCAGAAGTAGATTTACAGGCTAGAAGGCAAGTGTTTAGAACACTTGTCGAATACAGATTACAAAAGAATATGCTGAGGGTGTAGAAGATGTTTTAGCCGAATCTGCGGACATAGTCGCACTTAAAGGAGACAAGTTAGGAGTAACGAATGTGTTAGAACACAAGATTCAGTTAGAGGACAAGACTAAGCATATTTTTGTTCCTTCATATAGGATTCCTTTTAAGATTAGAGAACAGGTAGAACAAGAAGTAAATAGGTGGGAAGATGAAGGCATCGTTAGGCCTAGTTCATCCCCCTTTAATTTTCCATTGCTTGCAGTCCCCAAGAAAGATGGCTCAGTCAGAGTTTGTGTAGACTTTAGGAAGTTAAATGAGAAAACCATTCCTGACCGCTACCCTCTGGCGTGTTTGCCAGATTTGTTCTGTGAGATAGGAGGTAAGCGGATCTACTCTCCAATTGATTTAATGCAGGGATACCTTCAAGTTCCGTTGTGTGAGGAGAGTCGAAAGTACACGGCCTTCTCTTTGCCAAAGGGCCATTACGAATTCACTCGTATGCCTTTCGGTTTGACAGGCAGTCCGATGACTTTTACTAGATTGATGAATACGGTTTCGCATGGCATTTTAGGGAAGAATGTCCATATCTACATGGATGATATCTTAGTTGCAAGAACATCTAGAAGTTCTTAGGGAAGTTTTTAGCAGACTTAGGTTAGCCGGTTTGAAGATAAAGTTAGCTAAGTGTAATTTTCTCAAGAAGCAGATAGTATATTTAGGACATGTCATTTCACAAGAGGGTGCCAGAGTAAATGATGATAAGGTTAAGGCAATTGTAGAGTTTGCTACACCCAAGACTAAGAAGCAAGTCCGGTCATTTTTAGGCATGGCGGGATTTTTCCGTAGATTCGTAAAGGGTTTCTCTGTTATAGTGTCGCCATTGACAGATATTCTAAGGGATGATGTGCAGTTTGTTTGGGGAGATTGTCAACAAGTAGCTTTTCAAACCATTAAGAATGTTTTAACAAATCCCCCAGTCTTGAAATTCCCAGATTTAGAACGTCCATTCACGTTAGTAACGGACACTAGTAGTGTCGGGATAGGCGCATGCCTTATGCAGAAATTCGATGGAAAACTCCACCCGATTGCTTTTTTTACAGTAGGAAGTTTAAGACACGAGGTAGTAATGAGCACCTGATGTCGGTGGTTGATAAGGGAGGCGTTTGCCGTGGTATCGGTCTTCTTACACTTTAAAGTCCTCATTATGGGCACTCAGATTGAGGTTTTGACTGATCATAAGCCGTTAGTGGATCTTCTTAATAAACCAGATCTTTCACCCAAAAGAGCCCGATGGTATCTAACAATCAGGGATTTTGATGCTGGAAATAAAGTATATAGAAGGTAGACAAAATGTTGTAGCAGACGCCCTTAGTAGAAGTTTTCTGATGAGCAAGGTACGCATGTATGTTATGTATCGGAGATAGCATTGACTGGGATATTAGTTTGGTAGAGAACAAACAAGATGAAGATGAGACTTGAGAGATGCAAAGCATTTCTTAGAGGAGAATTTGTTAGGAAGGGATATAAGCTGCCTTTTGCGGGGCTTGAATTAGAGAGTAATTTGTTAGTTAGGAAGATTAGATACAGACTGAGAAATAGCGAAGATAAGGGCGATACGACGCAAATAGTTGTTCCCACGAGCTTGGTACCTACGGTGTTAGATATTGTCCACAACAGGTCTATTACTCCTCATCTAGGGATTGAGAAGACGTATCAGAACGTACGAGGACAGTTCTTTTGGAAGAATATGTCAAGAGATATAGAAGACTTTGTCAGAAGTTGTTCTGTTTGCAACGCTTGCAAGCCATCTAGGGTCGTTTCATGTAAACTAGGTTCATTCCCGATTCCTACCAGACCCGCCGAAAGAGTCCACATGGACATCTTGAGTAATTTCTGTGAATCTAATTATGGCCATAGACACCTGTTGGTGGTCGTTGACGAGTTAACTAGGTTTGTAAAAAATTTCCCGTTGAAGCATAAAACAGCAGAGGAAGTAGCGATAGCTTTCTTTATTGGGTATATTTGTAGATATGGGGCGCCTGTTGTATTAATCACGGACAACGGTCGGGAATTCGTAAATAACACGATGCAATGTCTTGCAAATGTAGTAGGAATGAAGAAAGTTAATATTATTCCATATAGACCAGAAGCGAATGGCTTGTGCGAACGAGCAAATAGAAAGGTTATTGAAGCTCTTAGAATGACCGTGGGAGGTAATGACCCAAACTGGGACCGTTACCTTCCACAGGTCCAGCATAGTATAAATGCAATGTTTAGTGATGCTATTGGAATGTCTCCCAATGAAGCGCTTTTTGGATACCCAGCGCGAGGCGCATTTGATCTATTGCCCATTCCGACAGATGATGAGATTGTAAAATCGCTGATTTCAACTGCGAAAGAGAGATATGCGCTCCTTGCTAAGAATCTTGAGATGAAAACGCAAGACATGGTAGATAGGAGTAATGCAAAGCCAGATAGAGTCAAAGTGGCTGTTGGAGATATAGTGCAGCAGATTGCTGTAAAAATCGTTCAGATAGTGAAACAAGCATGAAATTTGGCACAAACATTCCTAAGACTACGCTCTCTTAGAAAGGGCGCTGGCCACCTGAAAATCCAAGATGGCGGCTATTTTTCAAAAAGGCTGCCATCTATGTTGAGATTCACTGGTTTGGGAGCATCTATTGGATGGAATATGCCAGTTTTTTTAAACCTCGACTTTTAGGTTATAAAAATGTTCCATACCACACATTTTATTGAAAACCCTTACTAAATGAATTGTAACCAAGATGGCGTACAAAATGGTTACCATAAAGTTTTTCTATCCACAGCGCTGAACATAGAGACCAACTGTTTTTATTTAATGGTATATTCATGTGATCAGACAGTTTAACTAATATGCTATTTTCAACTGAAATAGTAATGGTATGGTCACATACAACATTTGTGTCTAAGACTGTAACCATAAAAAGAAAAGAAGAGAAATACGGACTAAACGCAACCAATCTATGTATAGGTCTCTCAACCTACACCTTTGAAAAATTCGAGGATAAGAAGGTAGGCATAGCATGACACGTTGGATGCTCAAGCTAGATTATCTACTGAAGAGAGGGCAATATTTATCTAGACTTCACATTTGCAAGTGCACAGAGCTGTGCAGGGAAGACCCAGCTTGTAGCACTTGCACCTTTCCCGACAGCCTGCTTTGCATCCACATTTGGTAAGCTGTTGGCAACTCTTGGCTAAGGGCGAGTTGGTTGTCCAGAGGACTTGCCATGCTTCACCAGACTTTTGCCATCCCCACTCCAGCAGGGTTCTCTGGCTGTGGCTGACACTGGGTGGCCTGCCCCCACACACAACCAGCCTGGTACGCAGCACGCTTGGTGTGTTGGAGGAGAGCTCCCCTGGTTGGTGGAATGGCCTCATATGCCCTTTGTTTTCTGGCAAACATATCAAGTCTAGCCTCATCCACAGTGCCAGCAGTGCTGGATCTTTCATACATAAGTATGACAAACCTCTCCAGGACCTTCAGGTCACTCTCTTCCACTCTGAGAGGGTAGTGACTCAGTTTGGAGAACACAGTGGAGGCCTCTGGAAAGATGTTCCATGTCTGCCAGGCGGTCTTCTTGCCCTTGCTCCGGAAGGCTGACACTGTATCACAGCCTGTGAACGCATGGAAGAAGAGCATGCCATTCACCTTCTCCTGGCCCAGAGAGTTGCACAGGTCATGCACAGCAATCCAGCGCAGGCTCTGGCCTTGGCCAAATGCCACCCATAGCTTCTCTAGCCCTAGATTGTGGAGAGTGGAGAAAGCACTGACTGCAACGACAAGAACATCTGTGTCATTTGCTTTAACCGTGATGGTCTTGGCTCCATGTTCTGTGGCATATTTGGCATGGAGAAAGATGCGGTGTCAGCTTCCTCATGAGAGCACTTTTCCAGTCCCTGAAGACTAGCCTCATGAGTGCTGAGGACAGCAGACCCTTTCGTGGCAATGACAACATTTGTGGCAGACATCTGGGCAACTTTGTCTGCCAGGAACTGGAACAACTCTGTCTTGTTGGCATCGTGTCTTAGGAAATTGCGCCAGTTGGATGGAATTGTGTTCTTGTCTGTCACCTTGCGCCTTCCTCCTTGACCACGTTGGAGCCTGGTCTCAGCTTTGAGGCTGGATGTATTGTATACATCAAATACAAGATGTGATGATGTGTACTTGCTGCTATAGGACTGTATCACAGGCAAGAAGTCGCAAAGTGCATAGCCCTCAAAGGTCTTTCCTTTCTTTGGTGGCAAGGCATGGACCAAAGCTGATCCATCTACAATGAGGACATCAGTCTTTGGTTCTTTGTCTTCTAGTGTAACATGACTCTCCAGGACCGAGGTCAGCTGAGACTTCTGACATGTGTACAGCCTACCACCCTCACTAAGGAAGCTGGGAATGTTTGATTCTCGTGCTGGAAGAATTCCTGCAGATCACATTCACGGCTCTGACAGGATATAAATAGCTTTGAGAAAAGCTGGCAATCCTCCTTCAGAAGTTTCTGCTTTGACTGTTCTACAGGAGCAGCTTCTTGCCTGAAGAAGTCAGTTCTGTTCTTCTTTATCGGCTCATAGAAGGAGACTGCATTGTTTGCCAAAGAGTCTGAAAACTTCTGAAATTTAGTGCGGCCTCTGTCAAGGTGTGTCTGTAGAAGTTCTGCTGAGCTGGGGTGGGCAATGTCTTTGTTGTCAATGGAATACAGATCCTGGCTCTCTTCCTGAAAAGGACTTCCCAAGTGTTGCAAAGCCAATGACAGCTTGCTGACTCTCTCCAAGAATGTCTTCTGCGCATGAGGTGTTTGTTCATGGTGTGTTGTCTGCTCATTAGACTCCTTACTTTGAACCTCTGTTTCGTATGCAGACACCAAGCGGATGATCTCTGGGCCAGCCACCATCCATCTTCTGAGTGCTGACGGATCTTCAGTCAGCCCAATGGCTCCGCCATCAGCCTTTATAAAGGCATTGGTCTGCTCATGAGCTTGGTCAAGAGCCATTGCTGAGAACTGGCGACTGGTCTTGTGCACAACAAAGTTGCCAGCCTTGAACTCCTTGTGCAACTCTGGGTGTGAACTCTCTAGGGTAAGCATGTCCCTGAGGTGAATAGGCAGCCAACGAGCATAGTTTGTATTATTGTTGGAAAAGAAGTAGGGTATCAGCTCATGCAATGCCTGGCAGTAGAGGACAAAATTGGCCTCACGGAAGGACCTGATCAGTAGGAATATCACAAGTTCCATAGACAACACCATGTGCCAGAAGTGGAACTGTGGACTCTGCTGTCTTCGAAGGTCACACCACTCCTCAAACTCTAATGCCTGCTCATTGTTGTTTGCTTTCTCAGCACAGTAGTCAGTGTATGCTGTCCTCAGGAGTTTTGTACAAACTAGAGGCTGTAACCTGGTGCATCTGCCGTGTCCTGGTTACACTTGCAGCTGACAGGAAGGATTCTGCAGTTCCAGATGAAGCAACTCCTGCCTCCACCAGAGCTCCTGTCCAACCACTGCCATGAAGAAGAGTACCAAGAGATGTCATTGCTGCCATCTCAATGTGCAGACCACCAAACATTACCAGATACTTGTCTTCGCCATACTGATCAGGCCACTGCCACTGCACCTGCTTTGCTACGGCATAGATTGGCTGATCAGCTGTGATTATGGGTATCTGGCCAGGGTTCAGAAAATCAGTGACATCCTGCACTTTCTGCATCACGTGTTTGATCGTAGCAACAGAATGAGCCTGATCACGCAGGAGAGGAAGCAATGAAGTTATGGTTACTTCAAATTCTGGGCTTCTCTTCATTGAAGCGTGATGAGCTGACCACGTCAGATTCACTGCATCATCTATTTCCTGGGTGACTATGACTTTGTCTAGCCACTGATACTCCAGTGCAAGCTGTGGCCCCAAGATATCTGTGGGTGGCTTTGGTATTGCAGTGTTTGGTGGCACAGGGTTCTTTGTTTGAAAGGAAGCTGGTGAGATGTTTGTGAATGTGTCCAGCAATTCAGGCACCGACCTCACTTTCTCAGGTGCAAACTTTAGTTGCTGTCTTTCCTGTCCAGTGTTCTCCTTGGTGGGGTGCTGAAATATGGAGATGCTAGTTCCATGGAAGGAGGTAGTGGCAGTAGTTGCAGATGGGTTGTGGTCGATGTTGTCCATCACTGCAGTGGTGAACAACCCTTTTCGCAGTACTGGGGGACAGACCACACCCTCCTCCACATATTTGCTAACTGTGGCATCTCCTAACTGTGCAGAGACCTCCAGTACTCTGTCATAAGAGATACTGAGGCCATACTGATGTAGCATTTCAACCAGGTTTCTCTTCCTGGTTTTGGCATAGACTGAGAGTCCCATGTAGACTGGGAATGGTGTTTCTCTGTCTTTGGAGTGTCTATGAGTTGTTGCTCCCTCTTTGTATCGGGAGTAGCAGTTGAACTGCATGAGCTGTGCAATGGCCTGGTCTGACTTTGATGCTCCAAATCGTAACTGTGACTTGATGTCAGCCCCATGCTCAACCATCCCTACAAACTGGAGCAGGAGAGGAGGCACAGAATTTCGTACACAAGCCTCAGAAAATGTGCCATCAAACCGTGACTGATGATCAAGTATAGACTTTCTGAGAATATCTGCTGCTTTAGCAATGATAACTGCCTCTGAAAGATCAGATGATTGAGCAAGTGCTTTTCCCACATCCTTTTGAAATGCAAGTAATACATCTCTGCCAGATTTATGAGCCTCAAGTTCTGGAATTTCTGCCAGAAGTTTGTCTTTGAGTCTCGTGGAATTTACACTTGGTGACTCTACACCTAATTGTTCCAGACGTTGTTGGTAGAGGTGGCAAATATCTGCCAGCCGAAATGTGACTGGATCATCTGAACAAAGGTTGTTTTCAACAATGTATGTCATCAGTTCTGACAGAACTAGTGGATACACATCTGATTCTGACTCAGTGCTACCTTGGTCTTTCTCAAGGCTCCTCAGGTAGGACCTTTTTCTGTTGTAGAGGGCACAAAGACAGGCATGGTGATACTTAAACTCCTGTGCAATGACATCCCCACCAGTCAACTTAGCAAGGAGCTTGCCATCACTAAGTATCTCTGCACATTCACGCAATTTCAAGTCAAGGCCCTTAGTACTAGCCTGTCTGAGATCAGATGCAGGTGCCACTTTCTCACAGAAAATGCAAACTTCATTGTCATGACTGGTTCGGCGCAGTTTTGCACGACTAGTCTCAGTGTTGCTGGTCTGGTCATTGGATTGTCGCTTTCTTGCACGGTCCAGTTTAGTGTTGTTAAACAACAAGCGACAGTTCACATGGTATTTTGCTGCATTTTCCTGAGAGTGGCCTCTATGCCATCACCTTCATCCAGCCTTGCTGGATCCATTATCAGTGGCATTTCATTAATTTCACTGAACATGGGAATGTTCCTTGCCAGCATTGTGTACCCATCATGGTCTAGGACATGATGACTTGGAGGTGATGTCAAGTGCTCACCTCTTTTGTCCTTCTGACAAAGACAACACAAACTCCAGTTTGTTTTTCTACTGCTCAATATTGGATTGGCATCACATTCTGCCATGATTTCACTTTTGATTAAGGCCGAGGGTTATCCTTTTACCACCTTAAACAAAGCACACATTCCTGTATGGGATTCAACTAGGTTCGGTCTCCCTACACCTAGCCCGATCATTCATCCAGTGCCATTTAAGTCCCGTGTGATCTGTACACCATCCGGGTAAGTACATGAACCATCATGTACAGCCCCCATACCCTTGGCTCGGCTCTCCCGCTGGCACATCCTGTCTATTCAGGTGCGGCTATCTAACTATAGCTGGTCTGGGGCTGTTAGAAAGCATTTGGGACACTAAACTAAACTATACTACAACTACTAGTCTAAGACTACAGGATTAGTAAAGCTGGATTAGCTGGCACTGAACCCCATGCTGAGTTACACAGCAGTGATGTCACCAGTGTGCCCTGGTTGTGTGCAGACATACACTCTTTTACATTTATTAATTTTCCTTCAAAATTGATGAGTTATTCGAAAGAGATGGCCTCATTAGGATCTAAAACCACAGAAACCAAGATCCATGCTTAAAACGATAATTGTTGAACGGGCATTATTTCTCATTATAATTATTGTTTCTACCTTTTTCTTGGCAGCCATATAGCCCCCATATTTAAAGGTAAACTGTACTGGGAAGCTACAGAAACATAATATTCACAAGAAATAGTATGGAAGAGCTTTACCATATTGCTAGAAGCAAATACATGCCATTCTAGTGAAAAATTAGCCAAAATCTGTCGATACTGGCCGCCATCTTGGAATTTGGCCGCCATATTAAATTTTTGCGTGGCCAGCGCCCTTTTCTGATAGAGGGAACTTTAAAGAGCACTTGTGCAAAATTTCATGCTTGTTTCACTATCTGAACGATTCTTATGAAATATGCAATTATCTGCTGCACTAATAGGGTTTATTTGAAGATAAATGTCAGGAATCAGCTGAACTATAAGCTAGGTCCTAAGTTTGAAGGTCCGTTCGGGTTGTTGAAGCAAGAAGGGAAATAGATTCGTTGTTCTGGATGAAAACACAGGTGTGCCTCGTTTGACACATATTTCTAAGATCAAAAAGACGGGTTAATGGATATTAGCATGGATGCATTCCTGGGTTGTATTGTTGTTATGATAATGGGTAGTTACGGGTCGTTTTTTATTCCTTTCGGGTTTTAATGGGTTGTAAATGGGCATGACTTGTAGTGTGTTGTAATTCAGGAGGACGTTACTCCGTAGAGTTTTACAAATCTTTAATAGTTCGGGTTCATTGTGATTTCTGATGTAAACTGCAGTACTTAGTGTAAATTGTGTGCAGAATACCGTAGAGTTTTGTAGATATATGAATTTGAGTTTTTGTTTTTTTTTATGGGTCGCAACTGCGGTTAGGGATTTCATCATTCGCACTTGGCAATAGAAATGGGTTACTTTGAGTTAATGGTTTGTTTTCATATGATTTTGGGAATTGTGACATGGGCTAATTTCATACGAGATTTTACCCGTGTGTTATTATGTTACGATGTGTTTTGTCGTCGACGAAATAACTTTGAATACAGAGTTACAGAATAAGGGTTTGTTGTTTAGGATTTTGTTTTTGTGGAGGTACTTAGTATATCGGACCGAACGGGTCTGATCTTTTACGGGTTGGGATATGTCAGTTAGGATTTAGGAGAGGTTTAAGATGATTTTGATAGGGATATCGAATTCAAGTGTTTGGATTTTTCAGTTCTCTTTTAAAAATTAAGGGAGCTGTGCCATGAGTAATTGTAGTTGTTAGGATCATAGGAGCAATTGCCATTAAGTCAGTTGCTATTGTGCTGAGAATTAGTCAGGTATTGTGCAATATTCGCTAACCGGAGTAGAACCTTGATGTTTTTTATGAGATATGATACCTTTCAGATGTTTAGGATTGCCTTTCGTTATTCAGTGTATGAATAGGATTCTCGAGTACTTTTTTCTGTTGGATAGAATTTTTATGAGTAGTTTCTTAGAATTAGTGTACTTGATAGTGAGTTGACTGTGGAAATTCTGGGTACCAACTTGGAATTGTTTCACATTGAGAACATATGACCTTTGCACTAGTAATCTTATTTGGTTCAGTAATAATATGGTATAGGGAATAGACGAGTTACTTTTTGATATGACTGTCGATATGACCGACTCACGGAAAATACCACTCCCTCGAAATGGAGAGGTTGGAATAGCTTCACCGTCCTCAACATATGAGACAGCTGTCAACGTTATTTCTGCACTTTGGTGAGACAATCCAGGGCTTTGGAGAGATGTCGGGCAGGATGTCTTCATGTTGCCGTACTTTCGAGGAGACGTTGGGTTGGCGCAAAAGGATTCGCGAGCGCCACATTCAACATAGGCTTGTGCAGTTGCGAGCCATTCATCTTTGTCGGATCGCTGGGAGACGTAGGAACACTTTCAGCTTGGACTGGTGCAGTCGCAAGCCTTTCATCTTGGTTGGATCACCGTTGGCGTGCGCAGTCGCAGGCCTTTCAGCGTGAGGCAGTACCAGGAGTGAAATCGTCTAGATTAATGCGTTTCTTGAATGAACTGATTGTGCTATAATATCTGTGTTATAAGATATATAAGTTTTGCACCTAGAACTTTTGAGGTGGGGTCCACCTCAGGTGCGTGGACCGAGCAATCTGTAAGTGCTCGCGAAGGTGACCTTTGAAAAGTTGGGTCAGCTATTCGCATACCACGGGAAGTCGCAAAGGCTCCTTGGTGACAGGACACGGGCTGGCAAATGCGTTTTCAGCAAAGAACGTTCTAGAAGCTGAACCAGTTACAAAATCCGGTTTTGAAGAATGCATTTCGATAATGTGTGTGTGTGTGTACAGTCACTCAAAAATGTTTTGCAACAAGTTCCAGAAGTTTTCGTTCACCTAACAGTAATTTTTTCTTTTGATATTTACAAGGAAATATAATTTTCTTATTCGATTTTGGTTATTAATCATACGGTTAACAATATAAAAAAGAATTGTGAGTGAAAAATTCATATTACGAAAAATGACGAAACATTTTGAAAAATTTCACTTCAGATGATCGGGCAAAAGAGTCAAAGAAGAAACTATATTTCGAATCCAGATAAAAGCTTATTGAACTAATAAAATAATATTGAATAATCATTAATGAAATTATATATAAATAAAGAAAGAATTCAACCATTATCGTTGTCAGAAACAAAAAACAAAAAATCTCATAATGTCGTATGTTATCGTGTGACTCCACATTCGGGGAAGGAGTGTTAAACTAAACTGTCACGTCACTTGCACCGCAAGTTGGGCAAGAGACTCATCCGCACCACAATCATTAGCTTGATAAGACTAATGTTTCTATCATAGATACTGCTCGGCAGCTTAGCGTAAATAAAACAACCATGTATAGAGGATACAACAACAGAGAGAACGAAGAAACATGATAAATTCATTGTAAAAACTACTGTTAAGGATCATCATCAGATGATCACTGAAGGAGCTCCGCCTAACTCCCCCCCCCAACAACCGATGTTGCTATAAAGAGAGAACATTACGCTCTCCCTTCAAGTTGCTGCTCAAACCATCCGTAACAGGCTACATGAGACCAAGATATTATTTCATCATACTCCTGCCAATAAACACTCCATATCAGCGAAACAAAGAATAGAGGCTAGGGTTTGCGTTATAATACAAATCCAGTGGCCGATGATTTCTGTACGAGTCATCTTTTGCGATGAGGAGGAGACATTCTCCACTGATGAAGATGGTAGTCTTCTTCACTGCTGGCATACTGGCATTTAGCATTAACTAAATTAATGTCGAACTTCTAGCTAATTTTAATTCTTTAGAAACTTAGATAATAAGAAATACAAAAATAGGCGTTATATATGTAACAAGGACACAGAATTAACACTTTTTGAAAGTGTACGTAACGTGCTCACGATCTTTCTTCATGAAAAAGAGGCTTATGAAGGCTCGCTCACGATAACATTTACATCCATTTTTTTTCTCTCTCTCTCTCTCTTTCTCTCTCACCGTGTATCGCCTCTCTCTCTCTCTCTCTCTCTTTCTCTCTCACCGTGTATCGCCTCTCTCTCTCTCTCTCATCGCTTTCCGAAGTTCACCCACCCGAATCACACTCATTCTCACCAAATCAATTAAATGGACCATTTAAAGAAACGCAATAGTTTCTACAAAAATAGGTTTATTATTCAAATAACCCAACAAGAAATGAATAAAACAAAGCAAAGATTAAAATGCATAATAAATGAATTATCGAGTTAGATAACTAAACTCTGAAATGCAAAACAATTCTGATTAAAGAAGTCTCACTATGGCTAATAGCCTGAAAAATATCCAAACTCACACATACTCCCCAAATCAATAACTAGTCATGTCAAAAAAACAGTCTACCACATGTTATTCGAAACAGTCCACACTATCCACTCTGTCCACAGACATCTGTCGGAAGAATTAAACATGATAGAAAACTCCCAAAAAAATACATGAAATGCAAAACACAATAATGGAAAGTGTAAAATGCATAGCCAAGATATGGCAAACGTAACATGACAAAATAATAATATGAAAGAGGTATGAATATTCATATTAAATCTCCCACACCAGTTCAAAAGTTCATAATGATTAGAAAATCATAGTAAAAATCACAAGTTCAATTTCCTCCCATAAAAACAGAGATTTCAAACTCTACCTTATCTGCCGATTCAAAGCCTGGATCCTCTCCAAAGCTACGTCTAGACAACTACAGTTCTATCACGTTAATGAACGATCAAACTCACTTTTAGGGCAGATTTTGGCATAATCTAGATCAAATTAACGCACGTACTCACGAATATACATAACACTTCGGAAGATCACCTGACCGGCAATATTGCTGAGGAATCAAACTATTTGCTGAACACAAAGATTTTACCTCGAGTCTCTCGACCTAGTTCCATCCGACTCAAAAATTCTTCCATAACATCTTAAAGCATTGAAGCTATGAAATGCATATATGTGTCCTTTAAAATTGTAGCAGCCATATTTTCTGAAATAGAGCTCGGCCACCACATAAGAGCGTCTCGCTCTCCTTAACGGCAAACTAAAACAAAAGCATATGTATAAAACATAACAGATAGAGCTATGCTCAATTAGCAATGTCCACTGCACTGCAGCTTTAAGGACTGCTCTCATGACGCACTTCCAAAGTCACTGGGGTTGAGTTCTTAGAGCCTTTACATGTAATCTTACAAACACGAATAAGCTTTACTACTCCCACAACAAGAATTATCAGTAAAATAGCTATTAAGACAATTAAAATTGTCGGCATAATATATTCCTGATACTGGAACATCACGGAATCGTCAATGTCTTCCAACGGTGGAACCGTCATTGGCATCTTGGTTGTAGGTACCTCCACTACCAAATGCTCGTTATGCGTATGACGCATAATTATCTTCTCAGAACTGTTGAATACAGCACGCTAAGTACGAGAAATTCCGTAGACAGGATTCTGCAGGATGAATCAAACAGTTTGGATCCTCGAGAACGAATGATGTCGACTTGTTGTTCTGGCACATCATTGTAACTGCATATTTCCTTGCAAAAAGATGGCAGGAAGAGTACTGGTGGACTCAATGTGGTAATCTCGCAGGAACTGTCTAAAGTCACATTCTGTCGGAGTCTGTCCATGAACTAATGATAATTCACAACCACCCACAGACACAACTCGCAACTGGAAAATACTACTGTCACACACACACTTCTCTCTAACTAAAGTACAACTCGTCTTATAATCAACTCCCGAACCTTGATATTGATCTCCCAAAACGAACATGGTCTCTAATCTATCCCATGTCACTACTAAGTCTCCAAAAGATCACTCGAAAAAGGTCTAACAACAAAAAGGTTTCATGTTACTGAACCAAAGAAAACTACTAATGCAAAAGTAAACACTCACAATGTGAACTAATTCCAAGTTTGTATCTTAGAATATCCACAGTCAACTCACTATTAAGCACACAACAACTCTACGGAACTCACTCAAAAAAAAAAAAAAAAAAAAAAATTTCTATCCAAACACTAAAAGGTATCATATCTCGTAAAAGACATGAAAGTTCTACTCCGGTTAGCAAATATTTCGCAACACCTGACTAACTCTCAACAAAATAGCAATTGACGTAATGGCAATCGCTCCCATGATCTTAACAACTACAACTACTCACAATACAGCTCCCTTAATTTAAAAAAAAAGAAACTGGAAAAAAAAATCCAAACACTCAAACACGATCTCCCAACCCGAAAAAAGATCAGACTTGTTCGGTCCGATATACTAAGTATCTCCCCAAAAAAAAATCCTAAACAACACACATATTGCGTCAGATGATGAAACACATCATAACACAATAACACACTAACACACTAACACACGGGTCAAATCTCGTATGAAATTAGCCCATGTCTCAATTCCTAAAATCATTCGAAAACAAATGATTAAGAACTTCAACATCTAAAATGAACAAGAGACAAAAAAAAAAAAAAATATCATATATATACAAATATCAACCCATTTATCCTCTAACTATATACAAACGTTCCATTACACAAAATGTTCCATTACATCCCAACTTTCTTTAACTTCGAAATATGGGTCAATTTCGTCACTCCAGTGTTTACATCTTTAACTACAAATCTATTCCCTCTTTTGATCTCTACAATCTCAAAAGGTCCGTGGAACTTCGGACTTAATTTATAATTCAGATCATTCGAACATTCACTTTAACAAACACTCTATCACCCATCGAAAAAGCTACTCCCCTCGATTTCGCGTTACTTTTTCTCTACCATTGCACGCGAACTAAGTTCAAGTTCTTTACTGATACATGCAAATCTTTCTCTCGCTGTATTTATCAATGAAGTGACCGTAACATCACCCTGAACTCGCTCTGGTAACAAATCAAAAGGTCCTTTCAACTTGTATCCATACAAAGCTTCTGCTGGAGATATCTTAATTGTGTCATTCATCATAGTATTGATACTATATCGCACTTCATCCAAAGATCTGTCCCAATGTGTATCGGAACCTCCCACCGTCATGCGCAAAGCTTCGATTACTTTCCGATTCGCCCTCTCACACAACCCATTCGCTTCAGGTCTATACGGGATTATAGATACTTTCTTTATCCCCAACAAATTAGCAAGACCGTCTAAAGTCTTATTAATAAACTCCCTACCATTGTCTGTGATCAGACATTCTGGAACACCATATCGACAAATTATCCCCTTAAAGAACGCTATAGCAACTTCCTCAGCTGATTTGTATTTCAGTGGGAAAATCTCGACAAAGCGAGTCAACTCATCAACAACTACTAATAAATGTCTATAACCATAAGCGGACTCTGAGAAGTTACCCAGAATATCCATATGCACTCTCTGAAACGGCCTATGTGGTATGGGATATGAACCCAAACGACACGACACTGTCGTCGCTGGCTTATTCGCATTGCAAATAGCGCACTTCTTCACAAAGGCTTCTACTGCGGAAAACATATTTTTCCAAAAGAACTTTGACCTGACGTTTTCATACGTCTTGTCTACACCCAAATGAGGAGAACCAAATTTACAATGTACAATGTCTAGAACTTGTGGTACTAGACTCTCTGGCACGATGATTTGTGTAATCTCACCCATGCTTCGAGTACTTCGCAAGTTATACTTAACTTTTCTCACCAATAAATTATTCTCCAACTCTAGACCAGAAAAAGGCAACTTATACCCTTTCTTCGGTGAAACTCTTAAGAAATGCCTTAGCATCTGACAACAATTTATCTTCATCTTGCTTTTGTTCCAGCAAGCCTATGTCCCAAGTGACATTTTCACCCGTAATATAACACACTGCGTTACTCTCACTATCACGAATAACAATCTCTCCCGAGACTGCTGACTCACTATTTCTCCCCGAAGTATGCACTGTAGGAACGTGTATGTCCTCTACATGCGATCTCTCAGAACTACTAATATCAGAGACATTAGACACCAAATATTTACTCTCTTCACCCACACAGGATTCGGTGTGTATTTCCTCATCCTCGACCGGAAAATATCTGCTCAATGCATCTGCAACTACATTATGCTTACCTTCAATGTATTTGAGGTTTGCATCAAAATCTCTCAATGTTAGGAACCAACGTGCTCTCTTGGGCGACAAATTTGGCTTATTAAAAGCTCTAACAACGGTTGATGATCTGTAAAAATCTCAACTTTATTTCCCAACAACAACATCTTAAAATGAACAAGGCTAGAGACGACTGCGAAAGCCTCCTTGTCCACAACTGACATCAGCCTTTCGTTACTACCACGTGTTTTGAACTTTCTGCTATAAAAAGCAATTGGGTGTAATTTCCTTCAAATTTCTGCATCAAACACGCACCTATACCTTCCTGACTCGCGTCAGTCACTAAGGTGAACGGTTGACTAAAATCTGAAACTTCAAAACTGGTGGGTTCACCAAAGCGTTCTTAAGCTTCTCAAAAGCTAATTGTTGACTATCACCCCAAACAAACTTAACGTCTTCTCGTAACAAATCTGTCAATGGAGACGCTATTGTAGAAAAATTCCGCACAAAACGGCGAAAGAAACCCGACATACCTAGGAACGAACGAATCTGTTTCCTGGTTTTGGGAACTGGAAAATTCACAATGGCTTTAACTTTCTCATCATTCACTCTAACTCCCTCTTTAGAGATAACATGTCCTAAATAGACAATTTTTCTCTTCAGAAACTCACATTTGGCCAATTTGACCTTTAACCCAGCGAACCGTAATCGCTTGAGGACTTCTTTAACACCTTTAGATGTTCTTCAATTGTATCTGTGCATATGAGAATGTCATCCATGTACACAAACACCGACTTTCCTAACAAGCCATGAAGTACTGTGTTAACCAGTCTAGTAAATGTTATTGGGGACCCTTGTAATCCAAAAGGCATCCTATTAAACTCATGTAATGTCCCTTTGGTACCGAAAATGCTGTATATTTACGGCTACTCTCACAAAGGGGAACCTGTAAAAACCCTTGCATCAGATCTATAGATGAATATATATTCTTGCCACCGATCTCAACAAACAAATCAGGCAAACAAGCTACCGGATATCTATCTGGGCATGTTTTTTCATTCAATTTACGAAAATCTACACAAACTCTGATACTACCGTCTTTCTTAGGAACTGCAAGCAAAGGAAAATTAAACGGAGAATTGGATGGTCTGATAATGCCTTCCGACTCCCACCTCTGAACTTCTTTTTCTACTTCTTCTCTGATCTTAAAAGGAATTCGATATGCTGGAATATATATGGGATTTGTACCTTTTTCTAGGCGGATTGAATGTTCTAAAACATCTGTAACTCCTAATTTATCTCCCTTCAAAGCAATGATATCTAGATATTCTTTCAACACTTTCTCTACTTTATCTGAATATTCAGGATAATCAACTTTAGCCAAATGTTCATGTAGAACCTGACTTCGGAACTGTTGCTCCTCGTTAGGAAACATATTCCCGTCTCCACAAAAACTCACTAATTTATGCTTTTCATTAAACTCTTCAAAATCAATTACATAAGTACCCTTGTGATATTTTTCACTGAGTCTTGATAGCTAACTAATTCTACTGAAGTCACGCCTGCAACTGAAATTTCATTCACTGACACCGTACTCACAACGTCTTTGAATTTCTCGGTTCCCTCAACAACGCACACTTGAGAAGGAAACTTTTTCTCTTTCAGCGACACTTTAACTAATGTAGGAACTCGCGTTTGCAATTCAACATCTTCCAACAAAAATCATTTGAAAGATCTTTGCGGAATATCTTCACTCTCTAATGACTGTGTTACACATGTCTCAGACTGTGTCTTAGGTTTCTCACAAGTTTTTTTTCTGTGTATATATGGAACAAAACAACCTGACTCACCTATTGTAATCCCCCCTGAACTCCCGTAAGAATGTTGATGTTATGTCGCATACAAGAAGGGTGTCCTAGCAAAACCATTTCACCTAAGGCTAATCCTTCTATGACCAAAAATGATTCTACTATTGTCTTTCCACCGATACAAAGCGTAAGAAATGATGAACCTAAAATATTCAGTTTCCTCGCTTGTACATCACACACTGTCTCACTAGAAGGGACTAATTTGCACTCTGGAAACCTCGAGTGAAAAAGGTCAGCATTTACTAAGTTAACTGAGCTACCAGAATCAATGAAAATAGAAATTTCATTGCCATTAGAGAATCCACGTACAATCGGCCTAGGTTCTAGTGACTCTACGACCTGATTAGTCATTATCCTGTGTCCGTTTTCGAACTTATCTTGTGAAAATTCTGCTGTTCCTTTGTGTATCTAGAACTTGCATCATGTGGAATTCTCCTGTCATATCTAGAAAACCTCCCGTGACTTCCCTGAAT
>NW_027100725.1:2534893-2569893 GCF_040412425.1 Macrobrachium rosenbergii
CTTCTCTGACACCGATTTCATAAGATGTACGACGGTCATGACATCTTTTAAACATTCTTTGGTTATCTCTAGATATACCAAGATAAATGAGAAGACAAAGCCTTCAAGTAACATGGAAGAGCAGGATATTCCAACTAAACATCTATACATTTCTTTAAGGAAAGAGCCCATGGCACAGAATGCAGAAACCACCCTTTACTGTTGCAAGAATTAAAATGGAAAATGAAAAGAATGTTGCTGGAAGTGTCATTAACTGAACACAAAGTTATGCGGTAAACAGTGGCGAAAACGGCTTCAAATCAGCAGCATTTAATTACAAAAGTTAATATTAGTGATTCCTTTCAGCTTTAGATTTAGAGCTACGTGATCAAGAGCGAACTAAAAGTGGTTTGATAATAGGTACTACTAGGAGGTAACAAAGAATGAAATGTTGATAGATGTACTAAATATCATCGAACTAGGTAACTATTTCAAGTGTTGGAAGATGAGAGTGACATTTATCACGGAAATGGAATAAAAAGTCGCACAGAAGAAAAAGAATAAAAACACTGCCAAGAAGACTCAAAATACGAAAACTATACTGGAAAGTCTAAAAAAAAATATAAAATGACAAGAAAAAAGCAGCAAAACTACAAATACGATCTAATTTCCTAGGGGGAAAGACTTTCTTTAATTAAAAACCTGCAAGGCCAATGCCGACACGATTTTCCAAGAACAACACCATGGCTTCCCTGAGAAAAAACCAAGGTTTTCCACAGACAATGACAAGAATTCTAAAAATGAGAACAAACTTTCCCATTACCTTCCAAGTTCATTATCACGATAATGACGCGAGGAATTTCAAGAACAATGTAATATTCTATGATACTGAGAAAGTATGCTTTAAACAATTTCTCGCCTCCGAGAGAACCTTGACATGGATCTTCCAAGGACGCACGCGAAGGGAAAGTTAAAACGATTTAACTGAATTATACACATACGCAATGAACAGACTTCCTGGCATCAAACGTTAACAAGTTCTACTGTAGGCCGCACTAACGTCCTGTTCTGCATAATCCGCATTAATATTTACATGTCAAAGGGATGGATGTCTTTACACGAGGACCGCAATCAGGTGCTGCCCGGAGTGCAGACCTCCACATACTAAAGGAAACGGCTACTGATTCTGAGAAAACGAGGTGGATTTATAAAGCATGAAAAATTCAATGGTCCTGGCATAATAAATAAGGGAGGCTGTTGTCAAGTGGGCAATGTTTCAAAACAGCAGGGATCAATTTCCAGTGGGTAATGGAGTTTAAAATTGACACAGATCAATTTCACATTAGGACACACAGGAGTTTAAACAAACACACACACAGAGAGAGAGAGAGAGAGAGAGAGAGAGAGAGAGAGAGAGAGAGAGAGAGAGAGTGTGTAATTGAATTGGGGATTATCGAAACTGTAAATGAAATTTCGCGTCAGAGTAATTCTATTCATTTAAAAGCGGAAAATGATTTCACATTCTAAGCCAGTTCGAGAACGTGTGGTAATTATCAAAGGAACTGTTATAATGCAATGTATGAACTAGCAAGAAAGGATTTCGAGTACTCTCTCCCTTTCCTATGAAATTAATGGGTTCGTTTTACCTGCCTGAGATTTAAATGTAGAGATGCAGATACAATCCTGAAGTTTTCAATCGATAATTTCACATCAGGCGATCCAGTTCACATCATAGCAAAGGAAAAATGAAAAGCCTTTTTGATAAATAAAAAAAATTACGTGTGTGGTTGTGTGTAGAAATAAAAAATAAAATGAAAGATATCATAGCGACCCTCATTTCCCGGAGTATCACCCCGGAAAAGAACTCTAGCGTTGACAGGACGCTTTCAGTGATTGAGGAGCGGAAGGTTTTGAGAGAGAGAGAGAGAGAGAGAGAGAGAGAGAGAGAGAGAGAGAGAGAGAGAGAGAGAGAGAGAGAGAGAGAGAGAGAGAGAGAGAGAGAGAGACTGCTTTTGTAATAACTTTACATCTCATAATAACCTATTTCCGGCTAGCTATGGCCTCAAGTAACGGCCATAGAGGAGTTTCCCTCCACATAACTGAAATTCATAATTGATGCTTTTATCTCATATTACAGATGAAATAATATTCTGAGCCTTAACTCACTCAATAATCCCCACCGCTTCCTTTAATGATGATATTCATAAATTACCGAGAGAAATGGAGATGAGATTTAGGACGGAACTCAGGCTCTCTCATTAGGCATTCATTTCGGGAATCCGACAGATTACAAAGCGAGTGTTCCAAAATTCCCATCGTGGAAAAGCCTCAAATTTTCAGGGATAAGATTACCGTCTGGAAAAAGTACCAAAGGTTTAAAGGTATATTGTAAGTATAAACATACAGTATATGTCATAAGATATATTCCAACGTCCGGAAACATCATATATGTATGTATGTATGTGTAAATACATACATACATATATATATATATGTGTGTTTATGTAATATATATATATATATATACACACACACATATATATATATATATATATATATATATATATATATATAACTATACACACACAAATACATACATAATACACATAAATATATATATATATATATATATATATATATATATATATATATATATATATATATATATATATATATATATATATATATATATGATACAGAGAGAAAGAGTAATATGTACAAAAAAGGGAAGGACGAAAAGAGGTGTTGCCTGGGGCTGGCTGAAAGGTGTAAAACTACGGCAGCGTTGATAAACAAATGGGTCTCTGAAAAAAACATGCAAATGAAGAGTAACTGTTGCTTTCTAAGCAGAACGTAGCACTGGTTGGTGGAGTGAGTGTTCTGGGTACCTACCTGTTGATTGTGGGAGATGGAAGAAGGGTGAACTGAATAACGCAAGAGCGGAAGGAAGAAAATCATGAGCCTGCATAACAGACAGACATCGGAAATTCATGAAATTCCAAGGCTAAATATATATAATAGTCAGATAAGATGTTGAAAGTGTGATCGAGTAAAGCTGGCCAGTGTGTACAAGGCATGTCTGGATGAGTCAAGTTCCCAAAGAATGGGGGAGAGGAATAATTTTTCCTTGGTATAGAGGTAAAGGTTATTTTCCTTTGTATATATACCACACACACACACATTTATGTTTACATATTTACATTTATATATTTATACAAATATATATATATATATATATATATATATATATATATATATATATATATATATAATACTATCATATACATAAAATTTCTGACTCGCATCAGGATCGAACCAGGTCTTTCAAATATTCATGAAAAGGCCAGATTGCTGCTAACCAGGCCACACAAGTCATAAAAGAAGTGTGGCCTGGTTGGATTTTCAATGATTTTTCTGGATTTTCCTTCATTTGAAAGACCTGGGTTCGATCTTGATGCGAAAGGCCAGATACAGAAATTTATTTCTGACTGTTCCACATGTGATTGTGTGTTGATTATTTCTATCATATAAATATAAATATAAATATAATATATATATATATATATATATATATATATATATATATATATATATATATATATAAGTTCATTAAGCCATAAATACTCCTTAATATCGAATTCACCTTATCTATCACTCACACACGAGGGGATTTATATAATAATAAGAATGGCATTTGCCCAGCCTGGCTTTAAACCTATATGCCTTTCGGATTCAATAAAGAAGTTACATGGGACCTATCCATCAAACTATCGAGCTGATTTTATCTCTGACGTACATATATATGTCTCAAATTCAGGTTATGTACTTTTTAAATCAGGCCATCTCCAACATGATAACTAGTGTTACGTTTGATACACGAGGCTATATTTTAAAGTATGAAGCTACCCTTTGGATGTAAAGTATGCCTGGACGAGATATTGAATTTGACATTAATATATATATATATATATATATATATATATATATATATATATATATATATATATATATATATATATATATATATATATATATATATATATATATATATATATATATATATATATATATATATATTATATATATATATATATTATATATATATATATATACAGATATATATGTGTGTGTTTGTGCGTGTGGAAAAATAAATACCATCAATCATAATTTAGTAAAATTTTTGGTCTCCCAATTAAAGTCATACCTAACAACAACATGGCAAGGGGCATAAGTGCGAAATAAGAAATCAAAAGCACACCGGCAATTCAAAACAACACAGTAGGCATATTAAGAATGCCGGTTTATGGCCCTTGAGACCCAATGCTGTTTGAGGATAACACAATAATCGAATATCGTCAATGCGTATGACTGGTCAAAACCTCCTTTCCTCAGTCTCCGCGTTCTCCGTCCAGCAGCGTCCCCCCCCCCCTCACCCGGCGCCACCCCTACCCCCCAACCTCAATACAAAAACACCCGCACAAACACAAGCCGCCTTCAGTGTCGAATCCTATTAGAGAGCTCAACGTCTGCCGTACAAATTGCATTTACTCCTTTCAACGGTAAACACGTTCCTGTCATGGAGAATTTTGTAGGTATTTTTGGGAAAAATGAAGAGTATACCAAACTTTGTTTTTATCAAATACTTTGGCCTTTTCCACGGATAAGACCATTCTGATGACAGTTACTTCGTCTTCACATTAAAAAGACGTGAGAGGAAGGAAGTAACCAATAAATAAGATGGCTGGTTTGAAGTCTTTTTTTTTTTGTTATTGGTGCTATAAATATAAGAAATTTGTTCCGTTTAAAAATATTTGTATCTCATGAGCATCTTGAATTGTACAGTTGATGTTAATTTGAGATTTAGCAACGGGCACTTCGGAATTGCACTCTTTAATTTGCCTTAATGAAAGAATAAAAAAAAAAATGTTGTAGGAAGCAGAATTCACCATTTCATTCTGACTAATGCATTTTAACTCAAAATAATATTTACGACTACAAAAGTGCAAGCAAGAAGTGCAATAATGTTTCACGGTTATATAAATCACACCATATGCATCTGTTCCTCTAAAATACATGGCTTTTGGCAACATTGCAACGCTTTATTCTATGCACGATTAAAATCTTATAAAGTCCATTAAATCTGCATGAAAATACAATACGTTCTTGCTGATCGCTGATATTGGCATAAAGTTCATCGCTTTCGGAAAATGGTGATCTATCACTCTATTATATTTTGACAGCGTCGTCAGATAACGAAGATGAGTTTCCTCCTAGTGATAAACAGAGCAAGGTCTTACAATACAATTTTATTCGTAACTTTAATAATAATAATAATAATAATAATAATAATAATAATAATAATAATAATAATAATAATTTCGCATCAAATTCCTCTGCCTCTCAGGAATCTTGGACTTTATACGTAAGACCTGATGATGAAGCAGATTAAGTTTGTGCAAAGGTACAGACAGACCATCTGGGCGGTCAACGTAATGCCCCAATAAGCAAGAGGCGGTAAAGAAGTAAGAAAAATGGTGCTTATCCATGAAGGGGATTATATGCCTTGTTGCCTCATAATGGCATTAAGGCCATAAGAGGCAGGGAAAACAGAATTAGGAGGAGAATTCCACGCCTTGAAAGCAGAAAGAGAGAAACAGTCAGTAAAGTATCTTTCGAGAATTACCGATACATTACAAGCATTGAAAATAATGCCATTAAAAGTAAGTATTTACTTATATTAATAAGTTATTCAAAATATAACAAGTCATATAATTGTGATTATTCTGCTGTTAGTGGATGGAATGGAATATAGAATTTCGGCCAAAGGCCAAAACACTGGGACCTATGAGAACATTCAGCGCTGGAAAGGAAATTGACAGTAGGTAGGTTTGAAAGGTGTAACAGGAAGAGAACCTGCAGTTACACTATGAAATAATTGTTAGGAGAGGGCGGATAGCAAGACGGAAGAAAGATAATGTGAATGGAGGTACAGTAAAAGGAATGAAAGGGGTTGCAGCTAGGGACCGAAGGGCTGCTCCAAAGATCTCTGCTGTTAGAAACAGAATCTGTAATAAGAAATTTCACGGATGATAAACAAACGAATCCTGTGCCAATGTACAAATTGTCTTCATCTGTTAAATATGAAAGGGTATTTCCCAGTTATTGCATCTCTTTAACTCCAGCCGGAAACAAACAGTAAGTTTAGAACCAATTAACTCGAGTGGGCAAAGTTTTAGTCTTACCCCATAAAATGTTGGAGAGATTGGACTACAAACTACCCGCCGTAATAACTTCTTGACAGGGACAACTTAACTACTATGTAAGGATAATTTTCATAGAGTCGAATGTTCAAGTTGATTTCTTTAGTTTTTTAATCATTGTTATTGTTACTACTGTTGTAGTAGTCGTTGTTGTTGTTGTTGCTGATGTGGGCGATACATTCAAATTCATAGATGTTGAGACCAACTTTACAGGAATTTTATCGTTAAATTGTCAAGGTTTGCTATTGTTAAAACATCACTACACACTCAGAAAACCCTCTCCAAGCATTCTTTTGAGAGAGAGAGAGAGAGAGAGAGAGAGAGAGAGAGAGAGAGAGAGAGAGAGAGAGAATATATCTGTTAAATGTCCCCACGCCAGTTATGGGATGGTGGTCTACTGTATATTTTCAAGGGCCACTTACTCCCCAACTTTGTAGATTTCACTCTCACTTTCTTTCTCCACCCACAACAATCGACTTATCATCAGGTGGATAAATTACTACCCTGATCAAACCCGGGATCTGTCGTTAGTGTGACGATCATGCTACCACTTACACCACAGAGAGAGAGAGAGAGAGAGAGAGAGAGAGAGAGAGAGAGAGAGAGAGAGAGAGAGAGAGAGAGAGAGAGAGATTAATTTATGGCTACTAAAACTGGCGTCACCAAGTTCTTGAGAGAGAGAGAGAGAGATTAATTTATGTTATTGAAATTGCTGGCGTCACAAAACTGGCGTCAGACAAAGTTCATGACGCAGATAAGAGAGAGAGAGAGAGAGAGAAGAGAGAGAGAGAGAGAGAGTAATTTATGGCTACTAAAACTGGCGTCACAAAGTTATTGACGCAGAGAGAGAGAGAGAGAGAGGAGGCAGCATCCATAGTGATCTACACTACTTTGGTGAAAAACAGACGTATATATAACTCAATAACCAAAGAAATAACCGTAGGAAAAAAAAAAGCCACATTGGAGGAATAAGAGAAAAAAAAACTTTGGAATTGTTGCCATAAATCAAACGAACCAGGGTTTTTCCAATCTAGAACTGTGATAACTGAGAAAAATTTTGGTCCGAGTTCCATATACGTCAAGATAGTGATTTAAACGGCAATAAGGATTCAGACAGATATATCCCCATAATCAGAGCCGATTCTTCCGCCCACCTATTCTTTCGGATCCCTTTTTCAGAAAGTCACAGTGGTCAACCTTGAAAATATACTTTAGACTTCCTTTTGTGTAATTGTATGTATGTATGTATGCATGCATGTATATATATGTGTATAAATATATGCACATAATATATATATATACATATGTACAGTATGTATGTATGCATGTATGTAATTATATATGAGTGTGTGTGCGCGGGCGGGCGCGATAATAATGAATAGAGAAAGTGGGCCAAGCACAGCCATGTTCCGAATCATTTGCTTCAACATTACAAACTCCCAAGCATGCACTAAGTAATCCAATTTCGCCTCATGCGAAGTTACACCTTGAGGTGCTCAAGTAACTTAGTTCAATTTGGCGTGAGGTCACTCCACATCCGGCGGAAGCCGAGCATGCATGAGGGAGATCGGGACGTTATGTCAACTCCAGTTACTACTGCAAGCGATATGACATGGAAGTCATGAAACAATCTCTTACTCCTTCTAAGAAAATAAAGAGCTGGTATACCGCACCTCCTTCAAAATGACTTTTCCACAAATGAAAGATCCTTTTCATCTTTTATTTTACCAGTGCAACAATAAAATGAAGGAGAAAAAAGAGAAAGGGTTTATTAACAAAACACTGACCGAACTACTCCTCGAAAGATGGAAGCTTGTAAAATTTAGTAAAATAAAACCTGGACCATAAATCCAAATTTAAGGAGAGCAAAAACTAGGCCATAAGTCCAAAAGTTCGTTCAATAAAAACTTGACCACAAGTCCAAAATTAAGGAGAACGGAAACTGGACCATTAGTCCAAAATTTAGGAAAACAGAAACTGGACCATTAGTCCAAAATTTAGGACAATGGAAACTGGACCATTAATCCAAAATCAAGAATAGAAATTGAACCATTAGTCCAAATTAAGGAGAACAAAAACTGGGCCATAGGTCCAAAATTAAGGACAATGGAAACTGGACCGTAAGTTCAAAATTAAGGACAATGGAAACTGGACCATAAGTCCAAAATTAAGGACAATGGAAACTGGGCCATAAGTCCAAAATTAAGGACAATGGAAACTGGACCATAAGTTCAAAATTAAGGTGAGGGGAAACTGGACCATAAGTTCAAAATTAAGGTGAGGGGAAACTGACCATAAGTTCAAAATTAAGGTGAGGGGAACTGGACCATAAGTTCAAAATTAAGGTGAGGGGAAACTGGAGAGTAAGTTCAAAATTAAGGTGAGGGGAAACTGGACCATAAGGTCAAAATTAAGGTGAGGGGAACTGGACCATAAGTTCAAAATTAAGGTGAGGGGAAACTGGAGCATAAGTTCAAAATTAAGGTGAGGGGAAACTGGACCATAAGTTCAAAATTAAGGTGAGGGGAAACTGGACCATAATTCCAAAATTAAGGTGAACGGAAACTGGACCATTACTCCAGAATTAAGGAGAACGGAAACTGGATCATAAGTTCAAAATTAAGGACAACGGCAACTGGACCGTAGGTCCAAAATTAAGGAGAACGGAAACTGGGCCATCAGGCCAAAACTTAATGATGGGAAATAATAGTGACAAAATCATGTAATCACGGTAGTAAGGCTTTAACACGTGTCAGAATGGGGTCTGGAGGGAGGTGAGATTCTTTCAAAACTGACAGCCGAAGAAAGAATAATTCGCTCCTGAGTGTAGACAACAAACGATAACTGAGGAGTTGATATTCAACAAAAAATGAGCAAATCGAAATTTAGTGTAAAAAGGAGGGATGCGAACTTGACAGGCAAAGAAAAAGCAGTCAAGAGACTGAGCATAAATAGCAAGAGATGGCTATAAGGATGATAAACGAATAAAGTTTAAATCATGATTGAGTTTAAACAGCAATAGACTCCTGGGAGACTGATAAACGAAATGACGCTATGAGAAAGAAAAGAGGGCTGAAGTTGACAGACAATGAAAAGATCGATTTGAGATTGAGTGTAAACAGACAAAGAGGGCTGGGAGAGTGGAAGACGGATTGAACTGAATATAGAATTTAGGCCCAAGGCCAAGCATTTGGGACCTATGAGGTCATTCAAGAGGTGAAATGGAAATTGACAGTAAAAGGTTTGAAAGGTGTAACAGGAGGAAAACCTTGCAGTTGCACTATGAATCAATTGTTAGGAGGGGGTGGAAAGTAAGATGGAAGAAAGAGAATATGAAAGGAGGTACAGTAAAAGGAAAGAAAGGAGCAGCTAGGGGCCGAAAGCACGCTGCAAAGAACCATAAGAAATGCCTACAATGCACCACATGAGGTGCACTGATGGCACTAACCCCCTACGGCGGAGTGGAGGTCGGAGAACACAGAGAGACTAAATGTACATGAGAAAAGAAGGTTGAGAAGGTGACAGACGGAGAAGGGCCAACAATTATTCGAGATCGAGTGGAAACAATAAAAGCGGCTGCGGAACCTAAAGATCAATAAATTGGGAGAATCAAAATTTCTGCAAAACAAAGCATTCGTCTGTTTCTTTCTCGTCTTGTAATGTTATCTCTATCTCATATTTTTCTAACTATGGTTTACATATTCATAACTCCGTTCATTCCCAGCCTCCATCACATCACATTTCCTCCGAATGCATGGAATAATCCTTTCTCTTTCTCCAAAAAATAAGAAACCTTCAAAACTCATACACAATTATTTTCCTTCCCGGAGAACAGAGGACACCCGGGAAACGCTTAGCACTTGACGAGAACTGATAATCAAGTAATTACATTTGATTACTCGCAATTATCCGTAATTACAGGTAAGTCCTAAATTGCAATTAGATTTAGCGATGTGAACTCTTGAAGCTAGCAATCATTTCCAGAGAAGTAACAGAATCAGGGGAGAATCATCAGACAGTAGGACACACACACACACACACACACACACACGGAGTCTTCGATAATTTCCTCCTGTTGTCCTGAGGATTAGCTTTCTTCAGGTGACCCAAATTGCATTTCACGACTTCCTTCTCTCTCTCTCTCTCTCTCTCTCTCTCTCTCTCTCTCTCTCTCTCTCTCTCTCTCTCTCTCTCTCTCTCATCTGTTGGATCTGCTTTCTTCAGGTGACAAATTGCCAAATTGCCTTTTCTAACTTCCTTCCCCTCTCTCTCTCTCTCTCTCTCTCTCTCTCTCTCTCTCTCTCTCTCTCACCTGTTGGATCTGCTTCCTTCAGGTGACCCAAAAGAGTTTCAGAGTTCTTTTCTCTCCCTTGTCTGTGTATAACTTTGATTTGTTTCTTCTTGGCTCTAAATTCTCTTGAAAAAAAAATTCAATGCAACATACTCCCTCAAATCCACATTCACACCTCAAATCATGTATGAACTTTCTTATTTCAAAAAATTCTGGGCACTAGGGTTTAGTAATGTTTCACTATCCTTAACACTCACCTGAAATAAATATTTGTTTTGCTCCTGGAATGATAAATGAATAAAGATAAACACTTGCAAAAAAAAAAAAAAGATTACACGACTTAAAAGAACAAAAAGAATTTTACTTCTTTACGAAAAGTCATCGCATTAAACCTCTCGGAAAACGCATTTCACAAAGAAAAAAAAAAAAAAAAAGGAAATGCGCCGAAGTTTCTTCGGCGCAATCGAGTTTTCTGTACAGCCGCTACAGCGTATAATCCAAGCCACCGAAAATAGATCTATCTTTCGGTGATCTCGGTATAATGCTGCATGACCTACGGCCTATGAAACCGTAACCAGGCCCGTTGGCGTTGTCCTATATCGTTGCCTGAAGCACGATTATGACTAACTTTAACCTTAAATAAAATAAAAACAACTGAGGCTAGAGGGCTGCAATTTGGTATGTTTAAATGGCTGGAGGGTGGATGATTAACATACCAATTTGCAGTCCTCTAGCCTCAGTAGTTGTTAAGATCTGAGGGCGGACAGAAAAAGTGCGGACAGAAAAAAGTAAGGGCAGAATAAAGTATGGACGGACAGACAAAGCCGGCACAATAGTTTTCTTTTACAGAAAACTAAAAATGAAGAATTAAAAATAAGACATAGCCGATTTTTATCCTTTATGAAGCTTTTGATTAGTAATGTCTTGGCCCGGCTACGACAGTCTTTTCGATTTTCCTAAGATATTATTTTCTGTTTGAGATATCGTAGCCAGCGTGTTTTCACCTCATGAAATTACAGAAATGAACCCAAAAACAGGCTTTTCCATCTTTTCTGATCTAGTTTCACTGTCATCTTTCCTGGAAGCGTATACCAAAACTCTAAAAAAAAATAACCTGCAAAGTCTAACAACGGATTTGTTTGTTTAGTTGACGGATGTTTTGATAAACTGAAACGTACTTGGGTTAAATTACGACGCATTCCACAGTACTGTTACGAGGTGGGAAAGCTTTAAGTACATTATTCACTGCCTTTGTCAGACTTCTCCTCTTTACTTAATTAGCTCATGCATAAGTGTATGTATATGTATGTATGTATGTATCTATATGCATGTATATAATATAATATATATATATATATATATATATATATATATATATATATATATATATATATAAACACCGACAAAAAACAGAGGTAAGGAACCTGTCCCCTTTAAAGAACAGTTCAAAACAACCTGGGTAAACACAAGACTCAAACATGATTCTATAGCCCCTGAATAAGACAATATAGGCGTCTGAAAGTTTAAATAAAACACTAAAACTCAAGACTGTCATAAGAATTCATGTCTCACAAGAAACTCTTACACAAAAGAGGCAGCAACGTTGTCAAGTAGCATAAAGTAATTCTGGCCATTAGTCAAACAGGACCAACGAAAACATTGGCACCGAGACAGTCCAACTCTAAGCGCTTGTTGCTGCCGCCATGAATCACGCTGTTCTGTAAGTGTTAAATTCGACATAAATATGACCTGAAACTCTGCCTGAGAGGTCACGACCTTCACGCTGATTCGCTGACGTCCCCGTCCTTGTGAGTTACCAAGCGCAACTGAAGCCTGCAATTATCCGTAATGTCTGGTGCAGATGGAAATGGAAAATGAAAGCAAACTGTGTTCAGTATTTCGTGGTTACACGACCTAACTTATTCCCTCTGCTTGAAACTAGAGAATTAACATGGGCGTAATACGAGATGAAAAGCCGTCAGACATTAAAGCAGCTATATATTCCTCTGAAAAACCTACTGCAAATGAATGACAGACTTTAATGTTGAAAAACAAATGAACATAGGGAAACAACTGCAATTGCAATTGCACCCTACTGTAAATGAATGCAAGCATTTCATGTAGTAAAACAACTGAAAACGAAGGACAAAATTGTGATTCCACTTGCTGCAACAAATATGCAGATATCTTTTTGAATGGTCTAAAAAAAAAAAAAAAGACAGCATATAAAACACCTACATTATAAGCGGTTATATCAAAGTGGCGTAGAATAAGTTTCTAGTACTACATATACGGAAAGGCTCTACAATTAAAATGTTCACACTAAATTAGCCAGCATGAAAATAGATCAGTATTAAAACTGTCTACATGCAAATGCTAGAACGAGCGTGTTCTGACTCCTTTCTTCAATAGGCATCATCAACTGACTGATCAGAAATTGCTTCGCTCCAGAAAATTGCTCTTCGAAAAAGAAAACTCAAAACACCACAAATAACATCTGACACCTGAGTGCGAGACAGATAACCGTTCCCTAAGTCAAGACATAAAAGAAACAAACCTACAGACAAGAAATGTTGAATGTAATACACATCCAAAATACATTTTTTAGCACGGTATTAAGCCCTTTTGTGATACTAAATCTGCTGCTGGAATGGAAGGAAACTTTTACGAGAGAGAGAAAAAAAAAAGGTTTGAATTAATTACGGTATTAGAGGAGTTAAATAATAAAAGAACACCAGAAAGAACTACCATACTTGCCGACCTATGAATCATTAACGTGAAGGATGTTAGTCCTAACTCAAAACAGACCGAAATACATTACTTAAGAGTTAGGTACACTTCACATTTTCACTGGCACGAAATTCTGCGCAAAGTCTTATTCAAAATGGATGGAAGGAATTCAGCTACGAACAGAAATTTCAGCATCCGTCACACACGAGAATCATCGAAGTCCACGAAACGTCTCTCTCATAACTTTCGTCTCGCATCATCATTTCAAATAACAGAATGAAAACTTCTCCAAACGATCTTTTAAATTGCTAAAAAAATTACGATCTTTAAAGGGTCTCTGGCCACAGTACTAAAGTCACATGAATCGGGTTAGTACGAAAGTCACATGAATCGGGTTAGTACGAAAGTCACATGAATCAGGTTATGAATCGGGTTAGGAAAGTCACATGAATCAGGTTAGCACGAAAGTCACATGAATCGGGTTGGTACGAAAGTTACATGAATCGGGTTAGTACGAAAGTTACATGAATCGGGTTAGTACGAAAGTTACATGAATCAGGTTAGTACGAAAGTTACATGAATCGGGTTGACACCATTCTTACGAACTTGTTCACTGAACTTGCGAAAATTTTAGTCGTTAGCTGATTTTCATACAAGGTTCTTGAAGTCTGAATTACGCACTTTCACACTCAGAATAAAAGAGATACATCAAACTTGAAAACAAGAACTAACATTACTACAGAATAAACAGATGAATGCCACGTACCTTTTCGACGACTTGAACCCAAAGAAGGATGGTGATTTGATGGGACTGTCCAGGGATTACCATACTAATATTTAGTAGTTTTTATTTACTTTTCACTATTCGCAGAGGAGAATAAAATGAATCAATATAATCACTTTACATAAATATGCTCATCCGATTAGATTTTCCAAATTACGGTAAGAAATACGGAAAAGTTTCCTGGATAGTCTAGATATCAGAATTGTTAGGCAGAAGAACACACACACACGTATATATATATATACTGTATATATATATATATATATATATATATATATATATATATATATATATATATATATATATATATATATATATATATATATATAATGTCAATAAGTAGAATTTCATAATTTATGCTTATACCGTATAAATCAAATGAGGTTTAATTATTAAAAAAATACCATTAAACAGTGTGTGTGTGTGTGAGTGTTACTTCTTACAACAAATAAGGCATGCAATGTCTGTGCCCATCAAGTCATGATATCTTACTCTAAGTACTTACCGAATGTTCTATGCGAAGACACCTAAAAAAAATACAGAAAACGTAATAAAAACTATTAATATTCTTCCGAGAGTCACGTATCCACTACATAACAAACAAAAATATTTATACTACAAGAATTTCACTTACAAACGTTCGAGTTTGTCGTTTCAGCAATCAGTTATAGAGAAATCAATGATTAAATCACCCATAACAGGTTTTGTGATCATTCACCCTTTTCTTGGTATCCACCCGACCTGCCATGACTCCTTGTAATCTGTGGACCAAAAAGGCTAACATGTTTAACTGAATTGAATTGAAATGAATAAAGAATTTACGGCAAAGGCCAAGCGCTCGGACCAAACAAGTCATTCAGCGCTGAAACGGAAACTGACAGTAAAAGTTTAAAAAGTGTAGCAGAAGGAAAACCTCGCAGTTGCACAATGAGTCAATTGTTAGGAGAGGGTGGAAAGTAAGATGGAAGAGAATATGAAAGGAGGTACAGTGAAAGGAACGAAAGGGGTTGCAGCTAGGGGCCGAAGATTCGCTGCAAAGAACCTTAAGTAATGCCTACAGTGCTCCGACGAGGTGCACTGACGGCACTAACCCTACGAGGGCTAACATGATTAAACAACATTTAAAGAAACTCTCGGCATATCCTCGAGCCCAGAAAATTTGTTAAAAGTTACAAATCATTTGGACAGGGAATCTAATAAGCCCAGTTTGTTTTACCTGATTTTGCAATGAATGTTTGAACAGCAAATTTGAACGTCCGTCTCAGCGCTGACGGTCATTTTAGTGGAATGTCAGAGGTTTACATAAAATTCCTAAATTCTGTAGTATTTGCTGTGTGACCTTAGAAGCTAGTCTCTCTCTCTCTCTCTCTCTCTCTCTCTCTCTAACACACACATTTCAGCAAAAATTCACTTGAAGGTTTTTGCAAGTCAGAGCTGGCAACCACACTTGAGGCCTATTTTAGGAAAAGTGAATATTTTCCTGAGCTTAGTTTATTAAACTGAATATACTGCATGTATTTATTCGTTATTTCTTTATTAGTGTTTGTGATCTGAATCTAGTCCTTTTTCAGCAGTGTTTTATGTTGTCCATTTTTCAGATTTTTTTTTCTCTTTTGGTACTTCTTGGGCCAGTTCAGTTTAACGTCTGTGCGGATGGTGTGTCCATGTCACCTCTCATTGATTTCTAGGTTCTTTAGGGCCCTGAATGGAGCTTTCATCCGTTTCGAACACAGCTCCTCTTGCAAGCGAATTCGTTGGACCTGCGGTCTTCACGGTGCTGCTTTGTGCAGTCACAATCAAGTCAGGAGTCATCTATGGCAGCCTGGCCTCTTCTGTGCATGCTACGTGTCTTGTCCACCGTAACCTAAGGTAGGCCTATTGTAGGCTTTTCACTTGAGAGAAAAGTTATCCTAAACTGGAGGTCATTTTCATGGGTGACGGAAAGGCTGCTGTTTTGGGCGATTTAGATGGCCTTGTGCCAGCTCTGGGTCTTACCCCCTGAGCAGTCTGATTTATCTGCTTTGAATGAGGTTCCTTAGTGCCAACACTACCTCCCTGGGTATACTCATTATACATAACTTACATAGTAATTGATGATTCAGTTCAAATTCGAGGAAATACAAGCACATAATATATTGCAATGAAAGGCGCAAAAACAAACCACAGTTGCGCTCTTCTGTTGAGGGACCTGGGGCAGCCCAAACGAACTGTAAGGTCTGTAAGGTAAGGTAGGGTAAGAGTCTTCTCCGTTTCTGCAGAGAGTGTGCGCACAGATACTTAACCAGTGCGCTCTGTGGCGGTGAATAGCGCATTACTACCCCTTTTTTTATTTAGAAACTTTTTTTGTGCTTTCTTCAATTTGCAAGTGTTTCTTAGTTTGCCGGAAATGATTTCAATTCGATTTCGAAGGCGATGCGAAGTCAGTTCTAATCCCGTGTCTTTGCTACCAAGCTTTCATTTCAACAACACATTACTCTCGGAGAAGCAGCGTTTGTTCAGAGAGAGAGAGAGAGAGAGAGAGAGAGAGAGAGAGAGAGATACATATTCATGAAAAAAACATCTGGATTATAGCGCGCGTGCGCACTGTGTAACGGTGTTAACTGAAACCTGTTATTGGCTGAGAAATGTCGTTTGGAATGAAAGTTTTTCAGTGACACTGAACTCTTGCACAGCGTTTGTCAGGAGATTTTAATGCAGAATTGAGTTCAGTCATTGACAGCAGGAAAACTTTCGTGGTTTGACCTGTATTGTTTCCTGAGAGGCAGTTCAAGGCGCATCTACTACGCATTAAGACTGTATTTCATGTGATTTGACTTTTGATGGCGTGTATATCAAATTGACTTCCCCTCTAGGAGTGGAAAATGGACCATCTCCGTTTGATTTTCTAAAAATAATGGTGGTGGTTCCTATGGCCGTTCAGATAGAGCAAGTAACCCAGGTCAAGGGACTTAACATTTGTTTGTTTTTATTTGAGTTTGGTACATTTCATTGTGTGTGTGGCCTTGGCTGACTTAGAAAGATAGTGTTTAAAATAGTTGTGGCTACATGTGAATACTGCGTTGAGGTAATCCGTTGCCTCTGTATGGTGGCCTCTCCTGTTACAAGTACTGGTTCCTTGCTTGAGGTGCATTATTATTATTATTATTATTATTATTATTATTATTATTATTATTATTATTATTATTATTATTATTATTATTATGCAGAAGATGCAAGAACCCTATTCATATGGAACAAGCCCACCAAAGGGGCCATTAACTTGAAATTCAAGCTTCCAAAGATTATTATTATATATTATTATTATTATTATTATTATTATTATTATTATTATTATTATTATTATTATTATTATTATTATGCAGAGGATGGATCCTATCCATACGGAACAAGAAGCCCACCAAAGGGGCCACTGACTTGAAATTCAAGCGTCCAAAGAATATGAAATATGAAAATAAATATGTCCACATCACTTCGTATGTGAAAGCTCCAGTGCATTTATTATTTTACACATTTTCCACGTTACGGTGTTACCAAGTGACGTCACATCAGCTGAAAGAAGCCTCGGGTTACTCAGCCAATCAGAAGGTCGGTTCCTCCTCCTCATTTGTTCGAAAAGGAGGATCACGGACGGTTCTGATTGGTCCAGGCGTGTTCCAGGCAGCCGATTTCGGGAGAACCAAAAGCAGTGCAGTGTTGCGCCAGGCTTCTATCCGTCACGGGATTCTGGCATATTCACGGATTTTCCCACATTTTTGGACGTCAGGAAAAAAAGGTAGGTTTTGTTAGGCTTGGGCAGGGCGGCTCGAGAGCAGCCATTCACGCGGCCATGGTCATTCGTGAAGACCTTTCTTTAGAGGTGTCATCGATGACAGTCTGGCGTAGACTCCATGCTGTCGGGATTCATCACAGAACTCAGCGTTACGAAGGAGCTCTTTTAGAGCGACATAAGGCAGGAAGGTTTGATTTTGATTCGTCATGCTGACAAGGGTTTGGATTTTTTTATTCTTAACATTTTTACTGACGAGAAGTTTTTTTTCCACATCGCATGGGAAACTGCATTGTTGGCGAACAAACAAAACTTTATGATTAGCAAAATCATTTTACAAATTGCATCAATTATCAATTGTATTAGTCTTTATATTACATTAATCTTCAGATTTTGTTCCATTTAACAGGATTGTTTAAATTACTACCAATAAAGTTATGTAATTTTATATTACATATATTTACAATCACATTTATAATTATTATAACGATTGGATATTTCTATATATTAACATTGAAATATAACTAGTTATATTTGTAGTAAATATAATATATATATATATATATATATATATATATATATATATATATATATATATATATATATATATATATATATATATATATATATATATATATATATATATATATATATATATATATATATATATATATATATATATATATATATATATATATATGTGTATGTGTGTGTAATATATATATATATCTATACTATATATATATTGCATATTATAAGTTTCATTTTCTTTCTTTCCTGTCCCTATCACTCTGGTTCTTTAGACTTTTATTTATCCTTATTGCACTGTTCAGATGTATTCTAAAAAACACTGATATTTTGGCAAAAAATTCCAGCACATCTTCAGGCATGTTCACTCCAGTCTGCATTAGTTCATGTATAAAATGTCTTTAAACAGTCTTTTCCTTCCAAGAGAGCTTTCCCATGTATTGCATTGAACACTTCTCTTAAAACACTAACTGTTTAAGGAATTCTTCGGAAGGAACATGTAATTCACCTCTGCTGACTAATGCAGTCCATGATTTTTCTGTGGTATTTTATATACCTTGCTGCCTAAATATGGGTATTTGGCACAAAAATTTCTTCACAATATAGCCTCCTATATAGCGCAGTGCTTCCTCTTCTATTACAGTGCTAGCTGTTTCATCAATATCAGCACTATCTTTTTCTATATTTGTATTTGTTCCATATACATCCTATTTCTCAGTTTCAACTTCAAGATCTCTGAATAGGATACTTGTTAATATATAGATCTATAATGAAAGTTTTCTGTCATCTGACTGCTGGAGGGATTACCATCATTTCCAGTCACATTTGTTAGCATATCATGATCATTCAACTTTGTGTTAGTATTAGTTTTATCACTAATGATAGCCATATCTTTGCCTAACAACAAACTTCTAAGTCTATATTTGAAGTCCAGCGGGTTTGGATGATCATATCCCATTCATTTGTCTGATACACCCAAACAAATGTTCTAAACAATCCTGATTCAATCTCTGAGTTAAGAGGTAATCTATCTCGAAGGAGTCTTTCAACATATTGAACAGACCGATGGCCGACTTATACGAAAGTATGACACCTTTCTGAAATTTATAAAGGCACCTTTGTTTGAGATTTAACTTTCATTGTATGCATAATCAATAACTTTATACAGATTTTCTTTTTGTTGTTCCATTATGTTCCAAAACCATTGCGCATTTTTGTGTCCCCATATTTATGATTGGAGTTCATTACATCGAACCAGTCATTGACAAGCAATATAAAATCAGATGTTGGCTTCCAGTTTGACTTCAGTAATCCCTTCTCCCATAGATATCTTAGAGCACTTGCACATGATTTTGACAACAACTTCACACTGCATACTTGACTATTGCCTTTGTTGCCCACTGACTAAATGCATCTCACTGACCTTATATGCTAAACCATAGTCTGAAGTACTGGCACTGAGCATTTCACGGATGCTTACATCTGAAACATAGTCTCCATTCTTTAGATAAAACCCTGAATCAATTAGATTATTCAATTATAAGTTTTATAAGGTGAGGAACGTGTTGCAAAGACATATATCTGTCTATCAAAGCTGGATTCTTGAAGGATATTTTATCTTGAAGAGGATCAATCCCAAGATCCTTCCACATGCGGAGGTTATTTGATCCCATATCGTGTAAATGGCAACAACTGTAATCCCTATTGCCTCAACTTGTGTTTTATCACAGATAACAGGATTTTTATACATCAGACTGATCAAAATCATAATAAACTGGCTGCCTCCAACGCCCAATAATGCCACTTAACATAACAACTGTAACTTTGTCATGCGGTTTGTAAAGAGTGTCCTTTAATAAACAAAACACCATTCCTTTTGACACTCATCTTCTATATTAAGACAGCAAGCTTTTCAAGAGTATGAAATGTGTCATATACTTAATAATGTCATTACTGAACTGTTAAAATCCCAGGCTCACAGTCAAAATTTTGTGCTCTTTATTCAGTGTGCTTGGACAAGGCAAGGGAAATCCTTTGATTACTCTCAAGTACTTGTAACACTTTGGATTAAACTTAGTAACGTTAAAGCAGTTTCCATTAATGTCCTCACTACTCCATTCACTGATATTTTTCTGAGTTATAATGGCTTTGATTTGAGTTCTGCAAAGTAAGGGCTCAGGATTTTTCAGTTCTGGCTATGACTACATTCCTAATAATTTGCACAACATTTCCACGCAAATCTGCAAAGATAGTTCTCAATGATTCATTTTCTTCCCCTTAGTTGTTTTACTTCATTTTTCAGCCGTTGCAATTCATTTGTTACCTCTACTGGAATGACTGTTATAACAACAGAAGATGACTCACCGACATCATTTTCAACACAGTCGTCTTGAGTTGTCTCTCTTGCATTATCAGCCACAATTTGACCAATACCTGATTACTCATATCACAGAGCTCTTTCACAGCTTTCCTCTTGTTAGAAGTGTTTATGGCACTGATCTTCCATTTGTATCTCTTGCAACTGATGATTTTGCTGGGCTACACCTGTGATGATGATAGTTTCATTAGAAAACAATTTTTCAAGCTTCATATTATAAAAACATCATTAAATATATATATATATATATATATATATAATATATATATATATATATATATATATATATATATATATAATATATATATATATATATGTGAATGAAATACTCAACACATGCTTTCTATAATAAACCCATGCATATTACAAATATGTTATTGATAACGAATCCAGTAGAGCGCTACTGCAAACAATACACTTACCATTTGGAAGATTTAGAAATGGAACAGCATTTTCTTTTAATGCCCTCTTATTCCTATCATTCAGTATCAAGAAGTCGACTTCAAATCCTCTGCATAGTCTTGTAGAGTAAAGTGCTGAACATATGACTGCATTTTTAGGTTCACTGGATCTGCACGACGACATGCATGTAGCCACTTGTCTCTGAACACTTCATCCTTAAATATCGAAAATATTCCACACCAGTATGAAGTTGGTTTTTGCTTTTCAATTGAAACACCCAAATATAGAACAGTTACTGGCATTTTCTCGAAAAAATTTGTATAGTAAGACACCAATAACTGCAAGTTCATAATAAATAGAAGTGAATCACTGACTTGCGTGGTCTGAGCATGGGTGAATCCACGATCTTATGGCCCACACTATATTAAAAGCAGACGGATGATTCATTATAATCCCTCAAATGGCTGACCTATCTAAGTGGGTCCTGCCCAACTACGCCATGGTCATTCGTGAAGACCTTGGATTAGAGGTGTCATCGATGACAGTACGGCGTAGACTCCATGCTGCTAGGATTCATCACAGAACTCAGCGATCAGAAGGAGCTCTTGACAGAGCGACATAAGGCAGGAAGGTTTGATTTTGCACAACGTCATGCTGACAAGGGTTTGGATTTTTCACATCTGCCGGGTCATTTTTTACTGACGAGAAGTGCTTCCTGTCCACATCGCATGGGAAACTGCATTGTTGGCGAACAAACAAAACTCGGTATGATTAGCAAAATCATTACTTGCATCAATTATCAATTGTATTAGTCTTTATATTACTTATTAATCTTCAGATTTTATTCCACGGAAGTGGATTGTCAAAATATACCAATAAAGGGAGTAAACGTAAATAAGAATGATATATATATATATATATATATATATATATATATATATATATATATATTGCATATATATATATATATATATATATATATATATATATATATATATATATATATATATATATATATATATTTATATATATATATATGTATGATTTATATTATACACCATTTTTTCTCATTCAGATATGAATCCCGTAACATCGTTGAGGTGGTTCGATCCGGCCATGTCACCTGCAACGTATGGGGTTGGGTGTGTAATGCATGGTATGGGTGATGTGTTCCGTATCGAGGGACGATTTACAGCAGCTAAGTATGTTGAGCTGCTGCAAACCTCCTTCTTGCCTTCCATTCTACGAGAAAGGAATTTTCCCTTCCCACCAGGGCCCATCCTGTTCGTGCACGACCGGTCTCCCATTCACACTGCTCGCGTTGTTCAAGAGTGGTTTGCCAGACAGGATAACCTGCTTGTTCTGGAATGGCCAAGCAAAGGAGCAGATCTGAATGTGATTGAACACGTGTTCCCACATGGTGAACACATGGAAAATGGAACATGAGAGAACAACACCGCAACTCATGGTTCACATCAATGCTCAGTGGGAAATTTGTAGACGGAGACCGCACCAAATTTTCAACCTTGTTCATTCGATGCCCGACAGACTGAGGGAAGTGACTGAGAGAGAGGGTGGATGGTCAAGGTATTAGGTTGTTGTATAATAAATTATATTTTTTTGTAATGGTATAGAAATTTTTTTCCTCACTAGTTGTTTGATTATGTGTTTTAATAAACATTATAAACATTATTCTCAACTTTTTATTATAACCATGATATTCTTGATATAATGTTCGAAGTATTTATAAAAAAAATTGCATAATGCCTTCATACAATAATGAGAGTATTGCTCTAAACGTTCCTACTTACTCGGGCCCCACGTGTTTTTGATGTCTCTTCCTAATCACCGTTTCTTGTTAACATTGGATTTATAGAACTGAATGACTCCCCGAGCACTGTTTTCATACAATGAGGTCAGTAACAGTATTGGTAAATTGCCTTAACTATACTTCGGTCACTGTGGTGTGGCCATTACAGATATGATACGTCGCTTATTTTCGTTTTGTGATAATCATATTAGCTTCTTGGAGTCTTATTAACATAGTTTCCATTATTTGAAATGTAATGCTCCATATCCTACGGATATTTTTAATGCATCTTTGGTTAAAACGTAAGTTATATGAACAAGAGTAAAAGATATGGCATATTTCTTCGCCGTCGTTGTTATTTCTGAGTATAGGGGTCATATGTTTTGTAAGATATTTTAAAAAGCAACTTCCAGTTCTATTACATGATATTCTCTTTATGTCAGCCACTATAAAGGGAGCCCAAATGCCCTCACCTATCACCTGAGGCCAGGGAAATATATAGTCTGTAATATATCAGGGAATACATCATTTTAGAAAAACGGTTAACCCTTAAAAGGTCAACAACGTCATATGACGTGTTGCATAAGTCGTCCCACACAGGTTATCTACGTCATGTGACGTTCTTAAATGTTTAAATTTGCGCGCTTTCATAGCTCATTTTAGTGCCTTATTAGAGATCTTGTTGGCCGTTTGCACTGCTCGTCTTCCATTTGTATGAACTGCACGGGGATAGGTATGGGTGGCCTATCAGGTTGTCAGAAATGTCAAACCAGCTAATCCTGGGTGGCAAAGGATTGGTGGTAATAACTTTCTGCCACACACCTTCGATTTTGATGAAAGTATATCGGGAATAAAGTGATTTTTTTTTATTTTAATGATTCTATAATGGAACTGACTGTAGAAGAATCAAATCGTTAATTTCATGTTATGAAAGGGGGTAATATATCAAGCGAACACTCAAGGAACTAGAGTGGTACGACATTACAGTAGAGAAATGAGAAATTTCTTTGCCTTAGTTATGCTTATGGGTACTGTCAGGAAGGGCAGTCATCGTGATTATTTCAACTCCTGAGAGAGAGAGAGAGGCTAAGGTCTCGGAGTAAGGTATTTGTAGGAAAATAGCACAGCAACCGACACAGTAAACTTGGTTTACGTGATAAGGTTAAAATATCCAGTTATGAAGTTCGTGATTTTCGCAAACACCAATGTGACTTAAAAATTTTGATAAATTTCAAGTATTATGTAATGAATATAACTGATGCATAATAATAGACACGGTGGTAGGTTAACACCTTAGCCGAAAGTTAAATGGAATCTTAATAAACAAACTTATATTAAAAGTGAGACAGTAATCTTCGTTACATCGATATAAACTGCTCAGACTTCTTTCTTTGTTTGTGTGCGTCTTTTTCCAACCATACCTAATGACTCCTCCCACTAAACGAACTCTAGTCTAGAGCTTATTGGTGGAAGTCTTGCTAGCTTTTTAAAAATGAAATTTTTCCCCTTCAGATACTACCAAAGAAACATTTATGAGGTGACCAGGAGTGGGCATGTCACGTAAACATGTGGGGCTGGATCTTCTCACATTGGGTGATATCACCAGGAGTGAAGGGGGGTTCACTGGTGAAAAATACACTGAAATTCGTCAGGATTTCTTCCTCCCTTCACTTCAACAGCGGAATTATTCCTTCCCATCTGCTCCTGTCATTTTCATTCACGACCGCTGCCCCATCCATATCGCCAGAATAGTCCAGGAATAGTTTCAAGGTCGAGAGCATCTGCAATTGCTTGACTGGCCAAGTAAGGGTGCAGTCATGAACCCCATAGAGAATATTTGGGCTAATTTGGTAAATTGTTGGGAGTCTGAGAGGGAGAGGAGACCAGATCAACTTATGGACCACTGGCGAACACAATGGGAGCTCCTCCACAACTGACCGTAGATAGTCAGAAACCATGAATCTTCTATGCCTAACAGATTGCAAGAGGTGGTCTAGAAGGAAAGTGGCTGAACTTCTCACTAATATTAGAAATAAATGTAAAAATTGCGTGCGTATATTTGGATTGCCCCATGGCGTCCTCTGAACTTCCATGTAATATGATTTGGCACCGATCCAAGCACTGTAAAAAAACTGCAAACAAACGTATGCATATGGTTTAGCTCCAGGTCATGATTATTGTAATTTATTTATTAGAAAGGTGAATTTGATACCTAAATGGAGTTAAAAATCCAAAGGGAATTTCGCTATCCTGATTTCTTTATACATTCTCTAAAAAGAAATCCTCAAGATAATATCATCAATCTACATTTCTCCAAATAGCCCTTTCTACAAAGGACAGGTAAATGACTGAAGGGTTGTTTAACAATAGAGGCATCTCTCTTTATCCTCACGCGAATGATGATAAGAGCGAAAGGAATTTCTGTCCGTATGACATTAAAACTTGTGTCACAATCAATATATTAAAAAATATAAGCCAAGTAGAAGATGATGTGTTTACTCATATCATGTAATAATTATTTTAATGAACGGCGTGTAGGGAATAACCCCTACAGTATATTCAAGAGGGAATACAAACCCAACCATGAATACATGAAACCTCTGAATGTAAATAATTGTCATCATTGGCAAACGAATTAACTTTACCATATGGGAATGGTTAAAAGTTTGCACCAAGTTTGGGAGTCCTTCTTCACTTTCCATTGCTCGTTGTGGAATTTTCTCTTTCCCTAGTTGTGTTTCATTTTGACTCATCAGTAACGTCTACTCTCTCTCCCTCTTTCTCTCTCCTTTTCCTTCTATATATTTACAAGAAAGAGTGAGTTTAATCCATCTTTCTTCTTTTAAATGTTGTTGTATTCAGTAAATCTACACTGCTATAATAGTACTAGGAGAAATACTATAAAAACACACAGGCATTAAAGATAAACAAGAAAATATTTTAGGTGGAACTTTTCGTCAGCCATACATTCTATCCACGATCATTATCTTCCTCAAGACGGAATAACATTATGTTATTCCGTCTTGATCTACTACCTCTCGTCCATTCATCGGAGTCTCAACTGGCCCACCTTATCCCCACCAATTTCAGTTGTAGCAAAGCCGTCTAGAACTAGACTGAGGTCATCGGTACAGCAAAAGAAAGAAGGTTTTCAGTTTGAATTACGTTTTATAATTCCAAAACCTGTAAGACTGCTTAACAACAGTGACTTAATCCCCAACCCCCCTCTGCCCAAAATTATATATATATATATATATATATATATATATATATATATATATATATATATATATATATATATATATATATATATATATATATATATATATATATATATATATATATATATATATATATATATATATATATATATATATATATATATTATATATATATATATATAATATATATATATATATACAGTATATATATATTAGTTTAGTCAAGATTAGATGGTCTTAATGTCATATCAGAACTGCATACTTAGCGCAGCCGTATTTCTAGAAGACATCATGTCACTTTGCGTTAGCTAATGAGAGAGAGAGAGAGAGAGAGAGAGAGAGAGAGAGAGAGAGAGAGAGAGAGAGAGAGAGAAGCCACGGTGTCAGAAACTTTCAACACCTCCACTGAGTTTTTGGGTATATTCAATCAAGTGCTGCTGCACTTCTCTTTATAGCTGCCTATTATAGTATCTGTAGGAAACGCACTGCAACTGATACTGTAAACTTGGCTTACGTGATAAGGTTAAAATATCCTGTTATGATGTTCGTGATTTTCACCAATAACAATATAATTTTAAAATTTTGATAAATTTTAAGTATTGTGAAATGAATATGACATATATAATGACAGACACGGTGGTAAAATAACGTCTTGGCCGAAAGTTAAATGGAATCTTAATAAACTTATATTAAAAGCGAGACAGTAACCTATACGGCGATGTAACCTACTCAGATTTTTTTTTCATTCCTTGTGTGTGTGTGTGTGTGTGTGTGTGTCTTTCTTCAACCAAACCTAATGACTCCTCCCACTAAACGAACTCCAGAGCTAATTGGTGGAACTCTCGCTAACGGAGAAAGAGTCCTCCCCATCCCCCAGTAAACACTGTTACCATATCATTTTTTAACTCTCTCATGAAGGTGTACCAGGGAAACCTGTGTCCAACTGTACATGAGCTTATAAGACATGGAGTCCATTTGGGGTCAGGGGTGGCCACGCCCCCTAATATGAGCTCATGTACGTACTATAATACAATTGGAGTCGATTTGGGGTCAGGGTGGCCACGCCCCCCATAATAGTGGAGTCAATTTGGGGTCTGGGAGGCCACACCCCTTTTAGGCTTCATGTACGTATATGAGCTTATCAGGAAGGGTGAGGGGGTAGCCACGCCCCATTTTGGGGGTTTGGGGCATTGCCCCGCCCTTTTTTAGGCCTCACGTACGTACATGAGCTTATCATGGGGGGGTAGCCACGCCCCCTTGTGGGGGCGGGGGGCGGAGTTAGAAAAGTGGAGTCTATATGGGGTTTTTTCCTCTACTCCAGATAATTACTATAGTTAGCAATTCTATCTCTCTGGGAGTTCAATTCAGTTTCCTTACGCGACAGTAACCTATATGATGATCTCTCTCTCTCTCTCTCTCTCTCTCTCTCTCTCTTTCTCTCTCTCTCTCTCTCAAGCCAAGTGTGGATAACACAGGGGTTGTCATCGTACAATTTGGCACCTGAAATAGGTTAGGGTGAATGTGCTAAGATTACACACACACACACATACACACACACACACACATACTGTGTATATATATATATATATATATATATATATATATATATATATATATATATATATATATATATATATATATATATATATATATATATTATCTATGTAAACTTCAAACGTCTGGCAGCTTTGGCAGATGAAGATGAAGAGGCTGTGTGTGAGAGAGAGAGAGAGAGAGAGAGAGAGAGAGAGAGACGGTGACAGCAATTGGTTCCCTGAATCGCATCAAAGGGATTTCTTGACCAATCGAGTCCTTTTTTGAATCAAGTGGGATGAGTGGTGTGATGAGGGCGGAGCCACGCTACTTTTCGGTTAGGCCAATCCGTGGGAGGAGAGAGAGAGAGAGAGAGAGAGAGAGAGAGAGAGGCATCCAAGCAAAGTTGTCATGTTGACGATTGTCGCCTCTTCCAGCGTTCAGTAATTGTAAAGAATTTTTCATTTTAATGGTTATCTGGCGTCACATGTACGTTGAACTTGTCCTACTTATTGAATGGGTTTATATGAGACAGGTCCCAGCGCCTGGCCTTTGGCCTCAATTCTACATATCCCATTCCATTCCATTAAGTCGAATTAGTAATACAGGTAAAGCGCTGTTTTGAGTAGAACGCAGCTATTCCCAACAAAGTGCCTGGACTTGTTCTGCTCGGTTTATATATCAAAGCCAAATCAAGCTGATACTATAATACTTGAAGAGGTTATCAGATGGTTCATACTACATTTCACGTGTTGAGAGAAAGGTCAGTTTCTTCCGAGGAGAGTTTTGTCTGGCTGAAGTCTTGAATTTCAACTCGAATTGTTTTCCAGTTTTAACTCTTTTGATGATTTTTGGTCTTGACAAAGAGTGAGACGTAGATTGGAATATATTAGAGTTGGTCATGATGCAACTCGTTTTGTAGAGGTTAAGTCAAAGTGACATTCAGGTTTGATCAAAGGCTGTCCAGCGTCCGTTCATGAGACCAGCTTCCATTCCTGTAATACTGACAAATAAACATCTGCCGGATGACAATGAACTCGTCTGGTCTCTTGATTCACTTGTGAGGTCTCCGGGATTCTGAGCACATTAAGTTTAGCATCCAAAGAGAAGGGAGGGGCTTGTTGTGGGGGGGGGGGGAGGGGGAATGTCGTTGACTGCCAAGTAAAGGAAATACTCAAGAAAACGTTCAGGACTTATCGAGAGTGTTTGGTCATTAACGAAGGTTCGTCATTTGAACGTGAACTGCTGTACACATTTTCAGTTCAGGGCGTGACGTGGTCGAAATAAACGTCGCAAAGTCTTGACGCCCTGGATCTTCAAGATGCCTCTGAAGAAGAATTGGAAGGGGAAAATGACAAACTGCTTAATGAAAGTCCTTTTAGAACGGGTCAGTGTCAGTCACGCTTGATATCAGGAAACAAATACTCGGTTGCCATGGGCGTCACTTCATGGGATTTCAACGTTTCTGATGTTATGCACCACGACGCCAGTCGTGTTATGTGAAGAGAGAGAGAGAGAGAGAGAGAGAGAGAGAGAGAGAGAGAGATTGAATGGCTGTCTTTGCCCCAAAGCTATGGAACTTAGGAATCAAATGATACAATTGCTTGGTAAATTTAGACCTGTTTATGGTTATTTGTACCAAGCTATTTTCTGTAATGAGTCATTAATGTAGAATTATTTTTGTTGACAGATAGATAGGTATCGCTTACAGTAGTTTCTGTCCAGCCGCGAAGAGGAAATTCGATACAACTCTCAAGGTCTTTCGACAGATCAGTCAAGTCAGCAATTTACTGGATAAGAGAAAAAATCTGGTCTTTTGATTTGACTGACATCACTACACTTCTCTTTCTATTCAGAGCGCTAAATTCATAAAGAGCACTGGACAAACCAGTAAAGCCAATCCCTTAACAGAGAACTGAGAAATATCCCCACCCAGTGAAGCGGACTTTGCCGAATGGTCTGTTGTTGCAAATGTGTTCCGAAATCATTAGTTTCATTACGACATTCAGCTCTGGAGTTCACTTTGTTGTCAGTCAGTTTTAGGAACCGTTCGACTAAGCGTGTCATTTAGTTTTCTTTTTTTTATTAGTATCACGAATTAGTGTGTAAATTAGACATAGCCTTGGAAACCTAGATTTGTAAACTCAACACAGCAAATTAAGACTTCATTAGTATATTAGAACCACGAAATGATTTTGAGTAAAACAGAGATTAATAAGTAACGTTTTTAATTTTGTAAAACGCACTACAGCAGATACCTGAATTAGGTCAGCTTCGATCCACTGGTATAAAATAAAATCAGTTTTTGTCGTTTTAGTGTTTACATTACTTGTGGAGGAACGAACAGGGTTGTGTCAAATCGGCTTTGTGGCTGTGTCGAAACGACTTCAGATGAAATCAAATTGATTGAGGAGGAGGAATGATGTTCAACAGTCATGATAAGACAGGAATCGACTTTTGAGCTCTGTATTTTCTTTTTCTTTTTTTTATCTCAGTAGCTGATCTTTGCGAAAACAAAAGCCGTTGATAATCTGTCGATGATTCAAGGGTGGCTACGAGTGCAAAAACATTTCTATAAGGTAAAAATAAGACACACATTTTGTCATAAAAACGCTGACGTTACTGAAGGTACTGTATACATAGTTCTTATGTAAAAGCCTGAACCTTAAGACACAAATAGGTTAGTAGAATTTACACAGGACTGAAGAAGTCTAAACTTTGACTAGAAGTGTCATCTTAAATTTAAATACAATAACAGAGACAGGGACATTCTTGTCAACCCAGATCCATTCAAGCTCTGACTCAGATTCCATACGGAATATTAAGTTTGATGTAAAGTGTTTGTTGTATGTGTTGTTCATCCTATGCTTCTGATTCGTCTATGATACCTGTTTATGAAGTGAGGTAGGTAAAGTGCTTTCATGTAAAGTGCTCTATATACGATACCAAGTGGTTTCTGGAGGTAATTATTTTGTTCTTTGCGAAGGTGTTCTTCCTCCCTTTCTGCTAATTGTTGCCTGATAACCCAGAGGTATAGAGACCGTAGTTACAGAGAGACCCCCAATATGTCGTTGTTCAGACAGCATCTCAATATTATTATTATTATTATTATTATTATTATTATTATTATTATTATTATTATTATTATTATTATTATTATTATTATTATTATTATTCAGAAGATGAAGAACCCTGTTCATATGGAACAAATCCACCAGAGGGGCCATTGACTTGAAGTTCAAGCTTTCAAAGAGTATTATTAAGGTGTTCATTGAAAAGAAGCAACAGAAGGTAAAGGGAAATACAGAAAGAGGAAGAGATCAGTTATTAGAAAAACGGGTAAAATAACAACTAAATAAATAACAACGTCAGTAAATGATCAAAATACCATCTATCTTCCTCCCTCAGTGTCCATCATATTGACTGCAGGGTAGATGACCCATATTAATTCACCTTCAGCCTAACTCCCTTTATTTCACAGCGATCGAAGATCAACTGAAAAGGTATTTCTCCGTCTGGGATGTTGTGACTGAATCGAGTGAAGAATCCCGTATTCTGGGTGTGATTTGGAGTTTCCTATATATGGCAGCTCATAATTATTAAGCAAGAATTTTCTTCATTCTGTGGCACTTTAAAATGACAATACTGTGAATGTTAGTGCCATTTAAGCTTCTATACATTGTTAATAGTAATGAACACCGAGGAGGTATGTCAAATCGAACGTAACCTAACCTAACCTAACCTAACCTAGGGACATGGCAAAAAAAACCGGGGCTAGCATACATCGCAGGAATTTACTCCCCGGAAGCTCTGAGTATGGAGAGAAAACTCAGCTCTCGATTCGTGTCTTAATTAAACACAGTTTCTTCCCGACGATACGTAACCCCCGTCTGGACAAGGTGGAGGAAATGCGAGATGATAGCATCCACGCGCTTCTACAAGTTATGGATTTTGAATATTTTCTTCTTTTCATTTTTGAGAAATGGAAAAGAAGTCTCAGAGAGAGAGAGAGAGAGAGAGAGAGAGAGTAATGGGAAGATTTAGAGCCATAAATGACTATATCAACATATGATCAAAATGTAGAAGGATGGTAAATACATATACTCGCGTTTCATAAGAATTCAAAAGGAGAGAGAGAGAGAGAGAGAGAGAGAGAGAGAGAGAGAGAGAGAGAGAGAGAGAGAGAGAGAGAGAGAGAGACTAAGGAAGATATTGAAGGAAAGAACTACAGAGCCGTAGAATAAAACACCGACCCGTGAATCCCTTGGCCAGCAAAATATAAACAGAAGAAGTAAAAAATGCGCCGAAGTTTCTTCGGCGCAATCGAGTTTTCTGCACAGCCACTACAATGTATAATCAAAGCCACCAAAAATAGAAAATAGATTCATCTTTCGGTGGTCTCGGTATAATTCGATACGAGCCACGGCCCATGAAACTTTCAGCATAGCCCCGGTGGTGGCATATCCTATATTGTTGCCAGAAGCATGATTATGGTTAAATTGAACCGAAAATAAAATAAAAACTATTGAGGCTAGAGGGCTGTAATTTGATATGTTTGATGATTGGAGGGTGGATAATCAACATACCTGTTGCAGCCCTCTAGCCTCTAGCTTTTAAGATCTGATGGCCGACAGAAAAATGCAGACGGACAGACGGACAGAAGTTTTCTTTTACAGAAAACTAAAAAGCACAGTCCCGTTTTCTGAAGATGGCTTACAGGAGCAACAGCCGAAACACAGTGTAAGAGAAAACTGACCAGAGAAGAACAGCCATTTCATTCATTGCGCCCTCTCATGTCACTCGGCTATTCATTAAAAGGTCGCTTTTCGGCCGAACGCAATTAAAAAACTTGTTCAGATTTTATGATTAATAGTTCTTGCGCTTGATTGTTCAAAACTGCCCTGCTTCTCTTCTGTACCGTTTTCCTTCAGCAATATTTCTTCTCGCTGCGTGCGGTTGAATGAGAAAATGAGCATTCTTAGATATTATTTTATGACTTTCTATAATTCAATATGATTGCCATGACTTTGATCATTTGTTTTTATACCTTCTCCTAGATATATTTATGGCTGGCTCCCGACAACTTTATATTCAAAACATATCCATACCATGATCTTTTTGCCGTTCTCTTAACCTGTTCTGTAGTGGGGCAGTAATTATACAAACCAAGCCTTCTAAAAGGGAGATGACTGATATGGATATTCCTGTTTCATTCAGTAGATGCAGCGACCACTAAATCTGACCTGCAAGAACTGCTAAAGCTGATGGGATTTAGGAAGCCTTTATGAAAAACAAGTCACAGTATATATCATGAGAGCTGCACATATCTGTTTAACAGTAGAGCTCAGAAAAGTCAAACCTCTGGAGGTGCTGAAAAAAGAAAGCCGCAGTGGGAAGATACCATGAATGGTCAAAGAATCCAGACAACAGGATGCTTTTTTATGTGAGGAAGAAGTCTGGGTATAACATAAGGCGTACAGTGGGCTAATGAAACTGAATAAAGAATTTAACGATCGTTTGAACCCTCAGCGAGGGAAGCTTACCGAACTGAGTGCATGAAATTTGGTGGCACTAGAGCTAATGAATTACTTTCGATGCCTGGCACACTTGTACAACATGTTGTTTATGACTGAGTGGCGTTATGCCAACAGGGGCTCTTGCATATAGAGTAGCCCGTAAATGCCATTCAGTGATTTGAAGTGATAAGATGGTTATGAATAAAATGAAACAAATATGATGGTATGCAACTGAAAATATGGTCATAAATGCATATTTCAACAGGCAGGATTTCAAACCCCTTTAATCCCTCAGGTTCTTGTCAACAGAAGAGAAAGAGTGATGGTGTTGTTTCATGATGCTGCCTTGTAATATGTATTAAACTTCTCGGCGACTGGAAACTCTTCCTGTGGATCAGCCTCCAAAGGCCTCTAAGGACCGCCTTCAGTTTCACATTTCCAGCAATGTATCACCGTCTACTATTCCCCGAGAAAAAGACGAGTTTAAGTCAGTGCACCTCATGCAGTGCACTGTAGGCTTTAATATTGTAAGGTTCTTTGCAGAGGAATTCGTTCGGTCCCTAATTGCAACCCTTTCGTTCCTTTTACTGTACCCCCTTTCATATTCTCTTTCTTACATCTTACTTTCCACCCTCTCCTAACAATTGATTCATAGTACAAATGGGAGGTTTTCCTTCTGTTACACCTTTCAAGCCTTTACCTGTCAATTTCCGTTTCAGCGGTGAATGACCTCATAGGTCCCAGTGCTTGGCCTTTGGACTAAATTCTATATTCAGTTCAATTCAGTTCACTGTCTACTACTGGGTTTTTGGATTCGCAAATTAATCAGAACACATATCCTGGATGAGTGGCACAACCCCGTCTCCTCAGGGTGTGTCTGTCCTCGCTGCATATAAACATGTCGCAAACACATGTCGAGAACTTATTCCATACATATCACAAACAGGTTGAATACTAGTCTGTGACTTATTGGTGGTTCTAACCAGTGCTTCTTCTTATGCATGTGTAGCATTTGGCAAAGTTTGTTTTCCGCCTACGATTGTTGACTTGTTTACAGACTGTTCGTGACATGTATGCCACAAGTTGCCGAGATGTTTTTATGACATGTTTTACTGTAGTATGGATGGGTTCCAGCTAAAGTTTTGCCAGATTTTCTCTGGATTTGTTACTACTTTCGTTATGGGTTTCCTTCGCCTATTTTTCATCTTAATTAAGCAAAATTTAGATGGCCAATTACTCATATTCATTCTGTTAATTACCATAAATAAAAAAGGATAATTTTACAACAGAATCAAGTCTATATATATATATATATATATATATATATATATATATATATATATATATGATATATATAAATATATATATATATATATATATATATATATATAAAACTTAAATTATTGCTGTTTCATAACTATTTCTTTATTTTGCATTGATAAGATTGTTTTTATGGCATTCAGAACATTTGTACCCTCGAAAGTCCAAACTAACATTTTCTAAAAGTACTCTCTTCTCTCTCTCTCTCTCTCTCTCTCAATCTTAATGGTACATTCTCTCTTTCAGTATGACGCACCAAGCCCTTTTTTACACCTTTTGATGCCTCTCTATCAGAATTCAGATTAGAATTTTAACTCCCTCTTATCGTACGTTTCCTTGTTAATCACGCTTTTATCTCGAGTTTAATCTATTTATTGTGACGTACAGATAAGCAGTCATATCGCCCGAGGCTTGTCAATCTTTCCATCACCTGTTAAGCTGCATTCCTCAACAGATACATTTTGTTTGTCATCAACGACTCGA
>NW_027100725.1:2572393-2627393 GCF_040412425.1 Macrobrachium rosenbergii
ACAATCCTCAGAAGGTGGGGAAACCAGTTTCTCATATGTCTCTAGCCATTGTACTCTCCCCTCTGGATTTTAGGCCAAGCCAGAGGTTGCCACTGAGGAATATGGAAATCAGAGTTCACTGCTTCCCTAGAAAAGGAAAGCAAAAGGCAAGAGGATCACACCCAACTCAAGCTCTTCCCTCTTGAATGTCTCCTAGTCTGTTAGTGGACTCTGGTGTCCTCGCTGTTAGGGTTCCTTGTCTGTCTTCGCAAACAAGCAGAGTCCGAAACATACAGATAAACTGTCTCTGATTTATCCCAAGTTTTGTAATCGGACCATTGAAACTGACGCATCTGGATTCTGGAGACATTTTCTCTCTCCACTCTCTGCTCCAGTCTTACTTTAGGAGTTCTTGGGATTTTACCTGGGGATATCAGGGACTTCCAGCAGATGGCAATGATTTGGATAAAATTCTTCATCTCTTCTTCTAACTATATGTATGGCTAATTGTGTGTAAATGAATAAAGCTCTGTTTGAAGATGAGGATTTTATAAAAGATTTCCTTATCAGTATTGTCTGGATGTCGCTGGAATAATCTTGTAAAGTTCCAGTAAGGTCGACAAGGCATTGTCCTTCAATCACTCAACTTACTTTCAAGTGAGGTGTTACTGTGTGTGTGCTTATAAACTTTCATTTTCTAGAAAGTCTTTTTCTGAGAGAAAAGAATGGAAATATGTTTTAATTTCACCCCAGGAATTTCAATAATGATTATCTTTTCACTAATATAAAAAGAATAATTGATAAAGGGTGCCTAGAAGGCAATATAAACAGTCAGTCTTCAAAACATTTCATAAAAAAATTCATGTAACATTTGACCTGTTTTATACATACATACATAAAAATATTAATCAAAATGCAATATAACTATGATAGTGTTTATAAGTGCTTATGTGTCTCTTTCGATGTCAAAGAAGTCATGTTTTATTCATATTTGTCATTTATTGTGAAGACGTGATTTTAAAATGTCTTTTTTCTGTACAGATAGGTTATATATCATGTGTGTGTCTGTGTGTACTATGGAATGTTTTTATATTTGTTTAACATGTGTAACCGTTATCAGGTCACCAAATGACACTTGTTCTACATAAAGCATAAAAGACCTTGCATTATTTAAAAACTATGAATCTATGCACTGAGTTCTGAAAAAGAATCCCTTATGTTATCTCATGAGTTGAAAACTAGCTAGTAGTCCTATGAAATTTATCATATATGAACTTATGGTTATTAGAGGTATCATGCTTATTAAACAAAATCTGAGAAAGTAGAAATGAATCTGTTTTGATTTTGGATATTATCATTTCAACCAAAAATAAGAAAATAAAATAAATTCTGTTTGTTTGCTCAGCTTAAGTCTCAAGAATAGAGTTTAAAATATCTTTTCTGCAGCACTAACAAGAAATGTCCATCACATGATAAGAGCCTTTAATTTTGTAAAACGAAGATTAGTCAACCTTAATTTGTAAACATGTTTGTCAGGAATGTATGTGAACCTGTGTGAATGATCTTCATTCATAAATATAATGTGATATTGGAAGGGCCTGTTGCAAATTATTCTCTTGAAGTTCAGTGGAAAGTCAGTGGAGTCTGAACTAGAGGAGTCCCTAAGATAACTGACATCTCTCTCCATCTTGTTCTCTCCCTCTCTGCTGAGATCTCTCGATTAGCGACCCAGGAGCCAAACACAGCTGGATAGGGTCACTGATTTGGAGGAAATGAATTAAACCTCCACAGGAGGTTTATATCTTGTAAGGAGGATGTTGGGGAATATTGTTTTTGGGGACATGGGTGTTGAGGGGATGTGATGGGCTCTTAATTATCAAAAATGTGGACGATTAAGGGAAGGAACTGAATTTTGGGAAAGTCTTAGTGAGGAACAGAAGAAAAGGTTCTGAAAGATTGATATAATCTTTAGAGAGAGAGAGAGAGAGAGAGTAGAGAGAGAGAGAGAGATCGCATTTCTTAGAGAGACTGTGGATCACCTTATTATAAACCCATTATAACTGTGTGTCTGTTAATTTCTTAACATTTTGTTATGTACTTCTCCTGCTATTGAGATTTTGTGTCAATGTTATTGAACTGATACCATATCACGTGTTATGAATATTTTGGTGACTGAGAGAGTGTTGAGTTAATCAGATAGAGAGAGAGAATTGAGAGAGAGTTAAGAGAGAGATTCTTAAACTCAAATTGCTTTCTTAATAAATTAAAGCAGCGAAACAACAACTTGCCAAAATCAGTGAAATCTTCATCAGAATCTTATTATTGAGTCAATTAATTCAGACTGTAACACTCTAAATATAATTCTGAACTTAGTAAACCTGTTTGTTTAAATTCTGTCAAACGTAAATTTCTTTTGACCACCAGTAATTAAATTAATGAAAATAAATTCTGTTTGTAAATACTTATCAATAAATCTGAACCAGAGAGAAAATAAAACTGGTTGAAGTGAAACCCATTTCACTTCTCTGGATATAACATAAGTTGCCTCTCGTGACAACACTTTGTTATTTATGCAAGATTTATCTCTGAATCTCTTCGAATGTCATAGTGTCGTTTCTGCATGCGCCTTTAGGTACAAAGAGTAAATGATCTGTGTTTGAGTTGCAGATTTCTTGAATATATGTAACTGTCAGTAATTAGATCTAGATATATACATTCTTATGATTTGCGTGTAAGCATCATGTGTACAGGTTTATATATATATATATATATATTGTATTTATTATATAATTTATATAGGTAATATGTTTCCATAGAGATATATATATAGAGAGAGAGAGAGAGAGAGAGAGAGAGAGAGGAGTGTATATATATGTATATGCCTCACATACAAATATGTATGTATGTATGTATATATATATATATATATATATATATATATATATATATATATATATATATATATATATATATATATATATATATATATATATATATATATATATATATATATATATATATATATATATATATATATATATATATATATAGTACATATATACATGCATATATTTATATATGTTTATATATATCTATATGTCTATACGCGACACAGTATAAGTGAACAAGAATTGAATGCGTATTATCATTGCGTTTGTAAATGCAACATTTGCCCTAAGTATTGCAGCCTGCAGTTATCTTCCTCGTCAATAAATTATCTCGAATGAAAGAAAATAAAAAAGGCCTATCACGTAAGCGCTACGGTTATTTGTTAGTAGACTTCGCTCCGTCAACACCTGAACTGTTACAGCTCCGAACTAATATTCTGGGTAAAACGGAATATCCAAATAACACCAATATGGATAAAGAACGGATAAAACTGCTAAAAGCTTTTATTGTGCGGAGTGCTGGGGTGTGGTAGTTTCGCGAGTGGACTCTTTATTCAGGGTAGCGAAAAAATCTGGATAGCCAAATTACGCGAAAATGTTTAGGAATTCTTGATGGACAAAAGTCTTACACACTGCATACAAAGTCATCGAAAAAATTCCCCAGAAGAGAAAATCATGTCACCTAAACCCGCGAGTAATAGCGAGCACCGATTTAACCGATATGTCCAAATTAGCTCAGTATAATAATGGGTTTAAATATTTGCTGGTCTTTATTGACGTGTTTTCCAGATATCTACAAATTGTTCCCTTGAAAAAGAAGGATGGTGTTACTATGCGTCGCGCTTTGAAGAAGGTTATCGAATCTACCGAATTTTCGGGAATTTCACGTTTGAATAGTGATGAGGGTAGAGAATATTATAACAAACATGTCAGAGAATATTTAAGATAGTAAAAATATAAGAATTATATAGCGTTTATTCGAGAGAAATCAAATCCTCTATAACTGAAAGAGTCATAGGACTATTAAAGAGTCGGATATATAGATATCTCACACATAAGAATGCAACCAAAAATGCATTAACGTCTTGTGACATTGTTCAAGTTACAACCACAACCCCAATAGGAGTTTGGGTCGCACCTGCGAGGTTCACCGCATTAACGGCTAGAGATGACATTGAACGTCAATTCTCAGTATGTATAAAAGAGCTGTTCTCGTTAATCCTCCCCCACCATTTCGCTCTTGAATGTTGGAGACGTTGTACGCATTGCCGGTGAGCGTCGGAACACCAATTTTAGGAGGGGATACACAATTCAAAATACTCTAGAAATTTTTAAAATCCGAAAAGTGGATACATCGCAAAATCCAGTCGTATACTTCTTGGAAGATTTAGCGGGTGAAGAAATAAAGGGTGCATTTTATCGTGAAGAATTAATTCCCACAAATCTACCAGAAACGTATGATATCACTATTCTGGGAAGGAGGAAGAAAAATAATAAAACTCAATATTACGTTCATTGGAAAGGTTATCCGAGACAATTCAATTCCTGGGTTGATGAATCTCAAATTGAACGGATATGGAGCAAATGGCAGCCTTTAATACGTAAAAAAAAAAACTTTATTTTTATTCATCTCTTTGTGGTCTTATCACCCAGTGAAAGAAGTAAAGTCATTCCCATCTTAAACCTTGTTGGTTTTGAGGTGGCTACGCTCTCGGAAATTTTTAGAAATTTTCTTTGTAATCTAACTCAAGATAAAGTTTATTAAACACTTGAGAAATTGTAGACGAGAAATTCATCTTGTGTCCTTGAAAACAACGTCCATATCTAAGAAGAAAAATATACTGAAAAGTCGTAAAGGGGGGGCTATTCTATCAGCGTTATTGCCTATTGCAGCGAGTTTGGTAGGAAGTCTTTTTAATTGAAAATGAAGGAGTTTTACTGTTATGCAGTGAATAAGTATGAGATTCACTGATCGGGATTATGAAAGAGAGAGAGAGAAAGGGAGAGCGAGAGACGATGTTGATAATTTAAAAATGATGAGCCATGATACCAAGTAAATTGAAGTGTAACCAAAACAAACCTCCAAGATGTGGGAAAGGAAGGAGGTTGAAGGGATGAACTATGAAGCGAAAAAGGTCCAGCAAAATTGACCTATTTGTCTTGCCAAAAGTGGGAGTTAAAGATTGAACATTAAGAGAGTAAAGTAGACGTCCTCAAGGAGGCGGAGTTTTTATTCAACATAGGTCCAGAGTTCATTCTGATCAATTTTTGTAGAGTTGCGAAAACAAATTGGGTAGGATTGTGTCCTCTCGCTCCTCTCTTAACGGCAAAAATTTCTAAGTCAGGGTGGCTGGCCGTGTGAAATAGTAGTGTTGGAATAAAACTTATGAAAAACCGTGCCCGGTGAATTCTTACCCCCCTCCGGGAAAAGTGAAAAATATTAATAGACAATTTCAACCTAACTTACCGAGTCCCCTGCGTTACTATCAAGTGAAAGTCAACAGAAAGAAACAGAGTCATTCATATGTGGTGCAACGCAATACAAAGAAAAACTGCACCGCATAACAAAATAATTTGGTGGCAGTTTCGGAGGATTTCGCCCAGCGCACATTTGAAAAACATTAAAGTTCACGGTCCTAGAGAAATTTACAGAGAGTGAGCAGTGACGGCGCTAAAACTAACTCTCAATTGCACCCAGCGCAAATAATCTCAAGACGGTCTTCAGCATAGAAACACCAATACAACATCAACGCACTGTAGCAGAGGAAACGAAGCAGAACGAAATCCAAGAAGCAGTGAATCTTTTTGCGTCGATCGGAATGAAAAAATTGACGGTAAATCTCTGCCTGAATTTGAAACTTCCGAACATTCGCATAAGATCAACAGAAATTCAGCTTAATAATTATATATGACCATAATAAGAACAATAGTAATAATCACGGCATAGAACAGCGGTGATTTTATAAAGAAAACGAGGTACGAAAGAAAGAATCAGCAACTCGCCCTATACTACGCCGATCGCAGAAGCGGAGAAGACGAAAACAAACAGTGTTGGCGGACGTATGAAAGTCGCTAATATCTACGTCAGTTCAGTGAACTTTTCTATCGTGTACGGACTTAAATACACGAAATTCCCAAAATTTTTGGTCGCTAAAAGGGGGCTTGGCGAAAAGTAGCGTAGCAGGCAGTGACGACGACGGCGACGAAAGAGAGTGGAGAATTCGGAACGGCGATAAAGTTTAGAAGTCAACGCGTTGATAACCGCCTCTGGAGAAAGGAAGTAACGTCTTCAATCAACAATTTGGAAGGGATTCCAAATTTTTCTTCGACAAATTCAGCAAGTACGGACTGGAAGTCGGCTAGGCACAATGCCGAATTATCGCTGGATGCTAACGACAAATTGCGCTCAAGTGCAATCAGCGCGATCTTCAAGTGCATGGCGACATGAAGCTAACTGAATAGTAAACATTCATTCCTGGTATCGGGAATTATCAAGAAGAAGATTTTTTTTTCTCTGTGAATAAGTAAATTTTTTTTGTGTGCGTGGAATTTTTATATAATTATTCTTCCCTGCAGTGTGCAAATAATAAAAAAAAAAAACATAAATAATTTAAGTAAATTATTTTTCTTTTGAATAATATTCTGAATAATATTTCCTTATTGTTGTACGAAGGAAATAATTTTTTTTCATATTTAGTAATTTTTTACAGAAATAGAAATTTTCGTTCACTGGTGATAAGAGACAATTCTGTTTAAATAATTCTATCCATAATAAATTTTTTGTTATACACTTGGCGCAGCATTTTGCAGTGGAACCCAAACAATTGTATACATAAATACTAATATCAGACTTTTTCAGATTGTATGAGAGAGTCCTATGAAGAATGAGTTAGGAAAAATTTGAATTTTTGTATAGAGGATACAATTAGCTCAGCAAACATGCAATTGAAGTAAGTACCTGATTCTCAAATTTATTTTTTTTCAATTTTTCATTCTTGGAGATCATTGAATATTTTATGAATTAATATGAATAACACTTTGGACGAAGTTATCTCGACACGCAACAGACAAAAATGAACCAGACTCCATATAACCTAAGACCTGTACCTGAACGACTTTCTAGACAAATTGTGCCTAAAATGATACTAGACCCAGACGTTCTCGTAGTCAAGGTCCCCACTTGGTTACCGGTGCCCTAACCCTTCGATTGTAACCACTAACCCAATAACTTCCATGTACCTAGAAAATAACAACTATGGCGCAAGCCACCGTATAACCCAAGCCACTAGATTTTGTGGAGCAGTGGGCCAAGTAATGTAGATAAAAGTAGATTAGAAGAATATGGTGTAAATCGATGGATAGCAGACACAGAAAGCAGAATTTCAGCTGCTGGTATCACAGATGAGAGAAAGAAAATAGATGAAGCACTTTTGTATGTTAGTATGGAACATGGTGATGCACATACAGTTCTTCATTCAGTACTTTTTAGGAATATTACTCTGTTTAACGAATTCAAGTAACAGTGCTTACAATTTTGGCAACCAGAAGCACAGAAAGATCCATGGTACAACATAGGAACTTTCCATCATCAGAAAATATGAGGAAATCACTTAGTTTTAGCAACTAGAGTAAGAGGAAAGCTATAGATAGAGTGACGACAGATATGAAAGCTGTAAAGGAATTGTTGTTGGAAGGAAGGATAGATTTGATGATGATGAAACAGATTTAGCTAGTATATCCAAGGTACTCAAAGTATATGTCATTAGGACCAATCTACGATGCTTTGGGTAAGGAAGAAGAAAGTAGCCTTAAGAAGTACTGTGGTAGGAAGCCCGATGATGGGTGTACAAACTTTGATGTACATAGAAAGGAAAGTAAAACAGAATTCATCAAGTAGTAGTGCAGATTTTATGGAAACCGTAGCTAGTGGAAACCAAGAAATAACCCAATCAGTCCAATAGAAACCAATCCCAGGGCAAGCTAGGTCTGAGTATCAGGGAAATAGAAATTCATTTGATAGGGAAATGGTGGGAACAACAATAGGAAGTTAATCAATCAAATAGAAACAATCAAGGTAGGCCGCCAAATAGAGGTAACAATAGAATACCACTGGGAACTAATGGAAATAACAGTGGAAATAACAGGACTCTGGACAGAGGAGCTAGTCAAGGCCAACATTCCGGGGAATAATAGGCCACAGTTCAATGGGCAGAAATTAAAGTTGTGGAAATTGTGGTTATAACAACCATACAACCTAGGATTGTAGAAGAAACAAATGGTGTTCAGGTGAATAAGACAGGACATTTAGTCAAAACTGTTGGTACAACAAACGGGGAAATTCTCCAGGGTCTCAAAATAACCAAAGTACTCAGCCTAATAATCAGAATACCTCCCCCAGTAACCCAAATCAAGGGGATTCTCAGTGACAATCACAGAGAGTGCAGCAGAAAGGTCATCCTTACAAGAGAAAGAAATAGTGACAGTGAATAGGATGTGTCCCCAACAGACATTACTCAATGTGAAATAGTGTTTTCTGTAAGGAATTTTAATACGTGTCAGGAAGAGTTGCCTATCATACAAGTACACTTGAAGGTGTGCTAAGGTTCCATATTGATGGATACAGGCAGTACTGTAGTATCATAGATAAAGGCACTTTAATAAAACATATAGGTTGTGAAGCTTTCCCAAATGAGAGAATCCTATAGGACCATAGGGGATCGCTGGAAAGCAAATAAGGGCTATAGGCAATGTCAATTTGAATGGGAATTCTAAATAAAATACAGGGGAAAGAGTTTGTGAATGTTGAAAAATATTTTCCAGCTCAAGCTCTATTTTCCTTCAGGCTATGAAAAGATGTTGGAATTACATAGATTGTAATGGAAGAATCACTATCAGAAATTGATAGAGGAAATCTGCTCTCTTGAAGAAGAGGAACAGTTTCAGATAGAAAGCAGTCACTTTACCTGAGACAGCCTCATCTGAAAAGTAGACATCAACAGATAGAAATAGAATTTAATGCTAACCGGGTAGGACAGTGAGTAAATTCAATGATAGAAGAAATGGAGAAGATAGACAAACTACTTTTAAAGCTCAAAGCCACTCGGGAGAATTCTCCGGAATGCAGGGTATGAACCCACCAGTAAGCTCCAAGTGCACGACAGTAGATACCTCCGAAGAACTTAGTTCTTTCCCAACCTGACAGTCCTGACACGCTAATAGATTGTAGTCACTTGTAATAAGAGAAAGATACGGAAGAGAAATATCTCAATGAGGTGTTGCTGTTAGGCAACCTAAAAATGACAGAGATAGGTTCTGTGATACCACAGATGAAAGTTCAGGTGATGTACTGATGTCTGTTACACTGCCGATGCACAGAATGCGAAAGAAATCTGCTTAATTAGTACTGCCGATGATAATCTTGTAAAACTCAATTAAACAATGGCATTCTTTACATCCACAAAAGGTCTGACAAAGGTTTGTCTTGGGAATTGTAACAGATAAAAACCTAGGTGATACAGATGTGTTATTAGTTAATGAAGACTTACCAGACTTTGTGAAAATGGACAATTCTAGTAAGACTTAATGGTGGAAATTGTACGACTTATGTGTATAATTATTCTGACAAGAGACTAGAATTGCATGCGGCATAGAATTCTGTAAGAGATTGTGATTACTAACCCTTTACTAACCATAAGTGAAAAAGCATTTGTCTCTGTAGCTGACACAAAGAGTTAAATTAGAAGGAAGTAAATAATACAGATTTTCCTCATTGTGAGGACAGGTTAATACAGATATTAGAGAAATATAGGAGTGTTGTGGCAGTAACAGGGAGATAGAAGTTAGGAAGAGGACAGATGTCCTGCAGCACAAAATAGTCATAGAAGATGGTGCTGAATAACACATATACCTAACTACAAACTTCCAATGGTCAAAAAGACCCATTGTAGACGATGGTTAAATGAAGAAGATCAGTCATTAATTCCTTCTAAGTCTGCTTATATTCCTTTACTGCTAGTTCCAAGAAAGGAGCAATTTTTATGGAGGATGAGTAGTGATTACCGTAAAGTGAATTCCCACACCGTCCTGATCGGAATGCCCAATGCCAGTCATTAATGACATGTTAGCTCAATTAGGAGGTGCCAAGGTTTTTCTAGCCTCGATCTACTGAGTGGATATTATTGGCAAGTTCCTCTCGATGAAGAATCAAGCATCTCACGGCATTTCGAGTACTCACAAAGACATTTTGCAATTTGGTAATGCCGTTTGGATCTTACTTCAACTCCTTTAATGTTTATGCGTTTAATGCTGCAAATCTTGGGAAATGTTGAAGGCGTGTCGGTTTATCTTGATGATCAAGCAATTGCTAGTAAGGATGTAGAGAGTCATTTTCAAGACAATAGAATTAGTATTAGATAGGCTCAGAAGAAGGCCGGTTAAAAGGGTAAAAGGTATTACGAAATGTCAGTTTCTGAAAATCTCTAGAATATCTAGGACATGTTATCAGTGAACATGGTTTGAAGAAATGCAAGAAGGGAAAGATTAAGGCTATTGTGGACTATCAGCCCCAAGAAATTTGAGCATAAGAAGATTCTAGGTATGGTAGGATATTATCGACCTTTCATAAGGGATTTGCTACCATAGCAAAATAAATTAACTGAGTTAACTAGGAAAGATGCTAGCTATGAGTGGAAAGATGAACAGGAAGCAGCGTTCAAAACACTAAAGAAGGATGTTGATAGTAGATCCTATCCTGGATTATCCAGACTTCGAGGAGAGAAATTCTACTTAGCCTGTGATGCTTCAAGTGCAGGACTAGGTACAGTCTTGATGCAAAGGATAAAACAAGGATGAGGACTGTATACTATGCCAGTTGAGTTTGAATGCAGCTGAAGAAAGAAATTACAGTACAACAGAAAGAGAGATGCTTGGCATTAGTCTGGGGATTACAGAAATTTAGGCACATTTTGCTAGGACATAAAATTAATGTTCTTACAGATCATAAACCCATTTGTGATCTTTTTCAAAGAAAGGGCTTTTACCAACAATATGAAGTTCAATAGATGGTTCGTTAGCGTATTGAAATTTGCCCCAGAATTTAGATACATACCTAGTAGATATAACACATTAGCTGACGCCTTATCTAGATCACAAGAAGAGAATGAAAAAATTACCCTCATAATTTCGCCTTCAGTTGTCAAATCACAGACTTAGATTTAGACAAAGTTCGTCAGGAACAACAAAGGATTCTAGAATAAGGAAGTAATTGGTAACCTCTTGCAAGGTGAGAAAAATTCAGTTTTAATTGATAGATGGGTTGTGTACAGACTTCAGACGAACCAAATGCTTGTTCACGTTTGTACATTCTAATACACTAATACAAGACGTTTTAGGAACTAACGTCATACAAGTTATCAGGACATCCTGGAATTAAGAAAACATGTAGAACAAATCACTAAACTATTTTTGGCCTCGATGTAGTGAAGATGCTACTCGATTTGTTCAGAATTGTACCCTATGTAATATACATAAAGGGAATGTCAACGTCAAGGCTCTCTGGAAATGTATCCTTCAGGTCAAATCTTTTCAAGTGGTCTAATGGATTTGTTAGGTCATTCCCGAACACCATCGGAAAAATAAACAGATTTTAGTTTTCATTGAGCTGTTTGACCAGTCACGTGAAATTGTTCCAACTAGAAACAGAGAAGCATCAACAGTGGCGAAGCGCTTTTTAAGTCTAGAATTATAACCAGACATTCATGTCCTCAAGTTTTCTGCTCTCAGACAATGCTGAATTTATAAGTGACATTCTAACGAAATTGTGTGACTTTTATGAAATACAGAAATGTCCAAATAACAGCATATGCGTAGCTCACGATGGAGCAGTAGAAAGAACAAATCGCAAGATAAAGGATGTTCTGAAAACATTGGTAACCCCTAACGCAGAAGACTGGGACTTGACTCTCGAAGAGCGTACAATTTACTCTAAACAACACAGTAAATGAATCAATAGGAGAAACTCTCATTTCTGTATGGCTACCAAAAGAGAATGCCAAATTCACTTTTGGATGATGCCACTACCACCCAGACATTGCGACACAACTACGAGGACTATATTGCTTGGAAGACAAGACGTGCATTACGAGACGTTAAAGTCACCAGGGCTAGATTAAAGGGGTTACATAAAAAATCTCTAGTAAGTATTACAATAACAGATCCACCATACCCTCGTTAAGGTAGGACAACAAGTTTTATGTGCTCAATCATGTTCTTGAAGAGCCTAATATTAAGTATCACCAAAATTTCGAGGTCCATATAGAGTTTTAGAAGTTTTGAAGTTGAATAAATTCAAGTTAATGCATGAAATTACCTTGAAAGAATCCATTGTACATTGGAACCACATTAAAGTAGTTCATTCAGAACGGTCGTCTACCCAGTTGAAGTTTGTCAATAAAGATAAGATAGATAATAAATAGAATCTTCAATGACCCCACAGGTATAATTTGAGAAAAGAAGGTAATGGCAAGTGCAATGGTAAGAAGCAAATAATAGTTGATAAGATTTTTACTGCTTGATAACATTGTTTCAGCAAATGGATTGTATGGTGGTTGGCAGTGAGTCAAGTGTGAACTCACTCGTACAACTTAGGAAGGGCCATCATCAAGGAGCATGGCAAGGTTAGATGATACAGGACCTGGCCATTGTTAAGATCAGGCGGACTCCATTATCGATCAGAGAGAGCAGTTAGTCCAGCTGAGCAATCAGATACGAACAGGATTACAAAGTGTCCAAGATAGGTATGCGACTTGCTCTCCAAGTTGCAGAGGACTTGATAGTGTTATGCCAAGGAAAGTAGTAAAGCGTCACTCGCATACCCTTTATAGGCGTCGCTTTACGTAATCTCTTTGGAGTGGCGACAGATGTGGTAATGTTGAAGGCTAAAAGGAAAGAGAGTGGCACAACTTGAATTGGGCTTCTGAGCAGGGCACTGTCTATAATAAAACAATGAAATGTCAATCAAAATCAGAAAATTAGTGCAGTGCTGAAGAATTTGTGAATAATTGCACTCCATAATGTTTCAGTCGAGTGCTAGAATCATCAAACGAAATGATGGAGCAACTGCTCATAGAAACAAGTAATTTCCTTCTGGAATACAAGGAATTACTCAATGCAATCATGATGGCAGGTAGAAGCACTGCTGTCGCCTTTTCTGATAACCCTAGTGAAATTGAAGCCATTATTCAGAAATGTGTTGTAGAGCAATCATGACCACTAGTAGAAAATGTAGTGGACTAGTATGGCCTGATAACAGTGAAAGTGATAGCCAATCAAATCATACTAGTGATCCCTTTCCAACAATCCAGGCGTCAACTCATTGATGTCAGTCTATCCATTCCCCATGGTAGTAGATAATAAGTCCATTGTACTAGAAGGAACAGTTCGACACTTTGCCTTGCAGCATGATCTTTCCTAGTGACTGAAATTCCCGAACATAAATTCAGGGAATGTGTCATGCTTAATGATGATGTATATGTGTAACAAGGACAGAATTAACACTTTTTGAAAGTGTACGTAACGTGCTCCAACAATCTTTATTCAGGAAGCAGCGTGAAAGTTCGCTCCGCGATATCACTTACATCCATTTTCTCCTCTCTCTCTCTCTCTCTCTCTCTCTCTCTCACCGATGTGTCGCCTCTCTCTCTCTCTCATCGTTTCGAAGTTCACCACCAGAATCTGCTCAAATTTCTCACCAAAGCAATTAAATGGATATTTAAAAAGAAACGCAATAGTTTCTACAAAAATAAGTTTATTATTCAAATAACCCAACAAGAAATGAATAAAACAAAGCAAAGATTAAAATGCATGATAAATGAAATATCGAGTCAGATAACTAAACTCTGAACTGTAAAACACTTCTGATTAAAGAAATCTCCTGCATATTATGCCTGAAATATCAAACTCACACATACTCCTAAATCAATAACTAAAGTTATGTCAAAAAAAACAGTCTACCACATGTTATTCGAACCAGTCCACACTGTCCACAGACATCTGTTGGAAGAATTAAACATGATAGAAAACTCCAAACATATGAAATACAAAACACAAATAGCAGGAAGTGTAAAATGCATAGCCAAGATGGCAAACATAACATGACAAAACAATAATATAAAAAGAGGTATGAATATTCATATTAGTCTCACACCAGTTCAAAAGTTCATAATGATTAGAAAATCATGGTAAAAAATCACAAGTTCAATTTCCTCCCATAAAAACAGAGATTTCAAACTCTACCTTATCTGCCGATTCAAAGCCTGGATCCTCTCCAAAGCTACGTCTAGACAACTGCAGTTCTATCACGTTAATGAACGATCAAACTCACTTTTAGGGCAGATTTTGGCATAATCTAGATCAAACTAACACACGTACTCACGAATATACATAACGCTTGGAAGATCACCTGACCGGCAATGTGCTGAGGTTCTCACGCAGATAGCTGAGGAATCAAACTATTTATGAACACAAGATTTTTACGACTGACAGCTCTGTCAGTACCATCTCGCTCAAAATTCTTTCATCACATCTTAAAGCATTGAAGCTATGAAATGCATATATGTGTCCTTTAAAATTGTAGCAGCCATCTTTTCTGAAATATATGTTTGTAACATTGTGAATTTCTATGAACCCTTGAATGCTCTTCATTGCCTAGATGATCTTGTAAACAACAAGAATGGTAAGAACCATTGTAAATATATACCGTTTACAGAAACTTTCAAGGCTCAAATCATTGATGATGAAATTTTGTGTTCTCAGCAAACAGATTGAATGCTAAAAGATTGACTGTAAGTCAAACAAAACAGAAAGTAGTTTCGATAACGATACACTCATTGTGAATTGGTCATTCTACATAATTTGTATTACAAACCTTAGTTTTTCGACGTACAGTTTAAATTTCGGTAAAAGTGTACATCAGTTTACTGATTATTAGCAATTTCAACTTTCAGAACTGGAATTGAACATTCACAAAAGCTAGAAGAGTTCCTTTTTTCTTTCATACATATAAGACCGAGATTTCTCCTATTATGTCATTCATAAATGTCATTCTTTTGGTACTGTTTGCTTTCATTTCAACATGATTGTCCAGAAATTAATATTGAATAAACACGTAATCAAAGACATGATGGACCAGAATCCTTCCTAGAAGTGATAGCGTTTATAAGGCGACTTGCACTTGAACATTTGATGATTGATTTTTTTATTTTACAATTGATAACCAGAGAGTAATAGGCATTTGATATATTTACTTTGCCATAATTTTCTGCATTTAGTTTGAGTGTTTGATATATAATTCATGCTTATATTGTTTGTGTTAGCACTATGATGCATTATAATATTTCTTTTTATTGCTTATTATGCGAAATTATTGAAGTGAAGTAGGTGACTATAGTCAAATTGGGTTGATTATCTACTTGCATTGTAGTCAATGCGGGTAGTGTTTCAGTGATGTTATGCAGTGAATAAGTATGAGATTCACTGATCGGGATTATGAAAGAGAGAGAGAGAGAAAGGGAGAGTGAGAGACGATGTTGATAATTTAAAAATGATGAGCCATGATACCAAGTAAATTGAAGTGTAACCAAAACAAACCAAAGAGTGGGAGTTAAGATTGAACCATTAAGAGTAAAGTAGACGTCCTCAAGGAGGCGGAGTTTTATTCAACATAGGTCCAGAGTTCATTCTGATCAATTTTTAGCCAGAGTTACTTGAAAACAAATTGGGTAGGATTGTGTCACTCGCTCCTCTCTTAACATCAAGAAATTTCTAAGTCCAGGAGTGTGGCCGTGTGAGAAATAGTAGTGTTAGAATAAAACTTATAACCGTGCCCGGTGAATTCTTACCCCTCGGGAAAAATGAAAATATTAATAGACAATTTCAACCTAACTTACCGAGTCCCCTGCGTTACTATCAAGTGAAAGTCAACAGACAGAAACAGAGTCATTCATATGTGGTGCAACGCAATACAAAGAAAAACTGCACCGCATAACATTACGTTATCCCTGCCATTACCTACGAGAGGTTAATGAATAGAAAAGAGGTTTGTGATGGTGATAATAACCTGGAGGAGGGTATGGCAAGTTGGATACGACAGCTGTTGTAGTAAGCGGTTACGTCTCTTAATATCCCAAAAACTGTCTGTGCCAGCTATATATCGCTCACGGTTCCTCTTCCTCCTCCTCCTCCTATAGAAGTGTGAGTGCAGTGACTGGAGGGGAGGTGGTAAACGCCCGATTAAGTTGAAAACAATTAAAGGGGATATGACTACTTAAAAAAGCAATCGATTTAACAGGTATTATTCCAATATTTTTAAAAAAGAGCCTCAAAGTCATACGTTCTACGGCTTTTGTTAAGCATAAGATTCTAACACGGTTGAATGGAATGAAAGGAGATTTAACTCATCCACTCATAGGTTATAATATTTTTAGATATAGCTCGAAATTTCAAAGGGAATAAAAACCCGCGTTGATAATATTTGATTATCACTACTTCATAAATGGCGGGGTTAAAGATTGGATGTTAAGGAATATAGCCATTAAAAACAAATCGAAGCGATGGCCGAAATATGAGGAGAAAAGGAGGAGGAGGAGGAGGAGGAGGGAAGGTGAGGAAATGGGGACATACGGCGAAAAACAAGATGGCGATTGTGAGAAGAAAGCGAAACAGAAGCATGTGGTGGATCGTGGGTGGCTTAGTAACATTTAGGAACAATGATGCGGAACTGTTTACTCACGTGATACTGATTTTGATAAAATGAGTCATATGTGTGGATGACTTTGGCATGAGGAATGATAAGACCTTGTTTATTCGTGTGAGCTTGAATCATGGCTGGGAGTGATGCTGATTTTGATAAAATGAGTCATATGTGGATGACCTTTGGCGTGAGGGAATGATAAGACTTGTTTGATAGTGTGTGTGTGTGAATCATGGCTGGAAGGAGAGAGACTTGATGCCGTCACAACTGGTTTGTAATGGGTGATTGTGATAAGGCAGGGAGCTTTCGGGTAGCTCATTATCTCTTGAAGGATTGTCACATCAAGGCGTGGACTCTCGCCATGGCTTCATCAACCTCCTCGTGCAAGTTAGTTTTCAGAACTTGTCCGAAAATAAGTTCAGGAAGCGGAACACGTGTTTATTAGTAGCCACTAATTGTGTCACATGCAGGAATGCGGTGTGGTGGCAGACGTCATTACGTGCTTATCCGTATGCGAGTTGGCAGGTTTTGATATTCGCACTGGTGCATCATATGCATGTCCTCGTGATAGGGGGTATTGAAAGGTTCCGCCATTGTGAAAAGGGCACCCCAGAAATATCACATCTTGGGAATGCAGCGATGAAGTTGATCTCCTACCATAGCTACCTTATTAACACAATATGGTATCGCGCCCCCATTGAAGAAGACGAATCACGCACAAAAGAGCGTGGCTTATTCCAAAAGATGAAGATCATGCGATCGTTTGGCCAGAGATAGTAAGCAGATGAATTCAACCACTTTTCTTGATCCAAAGAAATTGAAGGAAGAATTATCTAAATCATCGTATTATGACTATGTCAAGTATGTTATCTTCCTTGGCATCGGTCCAGCGGGCGTGTTATCACGACTTAGTTTGAATCAATAAATGACACCTGTGTTGCTTCATTCAGTGATAAAATGAGCAAAATTGGTAAAATATGCGTGGCTATAATGAAAAGAATTTATCCCTGTTGGAGGAAGGTCAAGTGAAGATTTATATATGAAAAACTTGTTAGCTAAATTTAAAGCTTTGAGGTGTTAGATGAAGCGTCGTCTTTGATAGCAGTGGAAAGTGCTGGAGTAGATGTATGTGGCATATACTGAGGCTGTGATGTGAAGGAACAGGTTAGAAAATATTTAGTAGCCGTGTGTTTCGTTGAAGTATTGTTTTTGGAAACGTCATTATATTGTAGCGTTCGTGTTTGTATATACAGTTTTTTTCTAATGTATGTATTTGTATGGAATATTAATTCATTCCCCTGTATTTAGCATTGGTTACAAATATAAAATAACAATTCCGTCTGTCATTTGATTTTTCATTTAACCTCTTTCAAACTCGGTATTAATAAATAAACAAAACTGAAATTCCGTCTGTCATTTGATTTTTCATTTAACCTCTTTCAAACTCGGTATTAATAAATAAACAAATTGAAGTGTTTGCCTTTAAACTTGTGTAGTGTATGGAGATTATGACTCAAATTCTATGATAGATAAAATTTCACGTGAGGGTGAAGTCAGCTTGGCAAATATGGCGATAAGGTCAGGTTTCATCCGTGTGTCGGTTATTGGGGAGATATCAAATTGATAAATATATGTCTCACATGAGGTTGAAGTCAGTCGCCAAATATCCTTTTATCATGATACTCCGAATATCTAAGCAAAATGTAACGGCTGAGAGAGAGAGAGAGAGAGAGAGAGAGAGAGAGAGAGAGAGAGAGAGAGAGAGAGAGAGAAGTTGATAGAGGCTACATTCGCGATGTGCATATATTATTAATTTGAGATTTTATATGAGGAGGAGGGTAACGTCCCGGTTACGTTGAAAACAATTAAAGGGGACATGAGTCGCAAAAAGCAGTGAACTGAGTCTATTTGGGGTTGGGGTGGGGTGGTTTTATTCCCGTAGAGTTACGTGACGTCACGGGGGGGCATAAGCGTGGAGTCGATTTGGGGTCGGGGTTCAAATGAAGGGTTTCCGTAGAGTTACGTGACGTCACGGGGTTAGGAATGGAGTCAATTTGGGGTCAGGGGTTGGAAGGATGGTTTTATTCCCGTAGAGTTACGTGACGTCACGGGGGTAGGAAAGGTGGAGTCAATTTGGGGTAGGGGGTTGGAAGGATGGTTTTATTCCCGTAGAGTTACGTGACGTCACAGGAGGTAGAAAAGTGGTGGAGTCAATTTGAGGTCAGGGGTTGAATTGGTGGTTTTATTCCCGTAGAGTTACGTGACGTCACGGGGGGTGCGGCAAAGTGGAGCCAGGTTGGGGTCGGGGGTTGAAATGTTGGTTTTATTCCCGTAGAGTTACAGGGGGCCCCAAAAAGTGGAGTCAATTTGGTCAGGGGTTGAATTGGTGGTTTTATTCCCGTAGAGTTACGTGACGTCACGGGGGGTAGGCAAAGTGGAGCCAGGTTGGGGTCGGGGTTGAAATGTTGGTTTTATTCCCAGAGTTTGAGGTCAGGGCCCAAAAAGTGGAGTCAATTTGGTGGGGGTTGAATTGGTGGTTTTATTCCCGTAGAGTTACGTGACGTCACGGGGGTGGCAAAGTGGAGCCAGGTTGGGGTCGGGGTTGAAATGTTGGTTTTATTCCCGTAGAGTTACAGGTGGCCACGCCCCAAAAAGTGGAGTCAATTTGAGGTCAGGGGTTGAATTGGTGGTTTTTTATTCCCGTAGAGTTACGTGACGTCACGCCCCCAAAAAGTGGAGTCAATTTGAAAAGAGTTACATCCGCGTCACGGGTGCGGCAAAGTGGAGCCAGGTTGGGGTCGGGGGTTGAAATGTTGGTTTTATTCCCGTAGAGTTACAGGTGGCCACGCCCCAAAAAGTGGAGTCAATTTGAGGTCAGGGGTTGAATTGGTGGTTTTATTCCCGTAGAGTTACGTGACGTCACGGGGTGTGGCAAAGTGGAGCCAGGTTGGGGTCGGGGGTTGAAATGTTGGTTTTATTCCCGTAGAGTTACAGGTGGCCACGCCCCCAAAAAGTGGAGTCAATTTGAGGTCAGGGGTTGAATTGGTGGTTTTATTCCCGTAGAGTTGCGTGACGTCACGGGGGGGTGCAGAAAAGTGGTTTCATTCCCGTAGAGTTACAGGTGTCCACGCACCCACTCCCTTTTTCGACCTCATGTACGTACATGAGCTTATAAGACAAGTGGAGTCAGGGGTGGCAACACCCTTTTGCACCTCATGTACATATATTAGTTCATGTACGTACATGAGCTTATAAGACATCATGGGAGTCCATTTGGGGTCACGGGTGGCCACGCCCCCTAATATGAGCTCATGTACGTACATGAGCTTATAATACAACTGGAGTCGATTTGGGGTCAGGGGTGGCCACGCCCACCAGAATAGTGGAGTCTATTTGGGGTCTGGGAGGCCACACCCCCTTTTAGGCCTCATGTACGTATATGAGCTTATCAGGAGGGGGGAGGGCTAGCCACGCCCCCTTTTGGGGTTGGGGCGTTGCCCCGCCCCTTTAGGCCTCACTCACGTACATGAGCTTATCAGGAGGGGGGGGGGGGGCCACGCCCCTTCGGGGCGGGGTTAGAAAAGTGGAGTCTATATGGGGTTTTTGGCAAGTTGCTCTTTCTCTCTCTCTCTCTCTCTCTCTCTCTCTCTTTAAATTTTACTTACTTTGCTTCAAAATTCATTTATTATTCTTATACAGGGCTGTCAGAGGACAAAATACTGGGGTTGGCAAGGCTCTCAAATCTCAGGTTCCCTATTTTTTCCGCTTATTTTTCCTCCTATCTGTTTGTTATTTTCACTTTCAAATTTCTGGTACCAAAACTACAGGAAGACATGAAACTGAAAAAGATGGAAGAGACAAGAGAGAGAGAGAGAGATCAAAATGGCTTTGAAGTCAGAAATTCATTATCTTCAGGAGTTATGGGACCTCAAAGTTGTGTTTCCATGCACATGTCTATTCCTGCATGACTGAGAAACAAAAAAAGACTGAACATTAATCTTTGAAATAGAACAGAGGGTTTAACACCTAGGCGCTGTACTTTTAGGATGAGGACTGCAGGCGTCAAATTGGAAAATGACCACTGGTTAATTAAAAGGAGTCCAAGTGTCTCACATTTCCACTACGTTTGTTTTTTTCCAAAACTGCCACTACTGCCTGTATTAATTTTCTCCTTTACACAATTTATTGCATTTCGTTCCCATCAAAACACTTTTAAATGGATGCAGAATTATTGGGTTTGTCATTCAAAGCCGAATCCAATTAGACCTACCCAGCAGAGTTCAATTTTACTAACAAGGAAAAGGTTGCTATAACAACACACGTATTGATATGTAGATTGAATTTTTAATAGAACGGACGCGTGCATTTGCAGCCTACATGTCCTCACGCACATACCAGTGAATATGTATGCATTTTTTACAATAAAAATTTCATGTTTCAATGAATTTTTTAATTTTTAAGCGAGAGATAACTAGGTCTATCCGTGTCAGGGCCTCATTTCCTCAAAGCTTTTTACACAGAAAAAAAAAAAAAAAACCGCTTGGTATTCTTGAATTTTGTTACTAAAATGCATTAATTAATTACTTCTTTTTGGTGTAAAAAAATTTTTTGATGTTTCAAAAATTTACTGCCAGACTATAATAGAAGCCAGAGGAAGTAACCTGCGTAACGGATATTTTAATAACACCAAATAAAGTTTAAGATTTACTATTTCCCTTTTGAATAGGAATTTCGACATGAAAAGATATGAATTTGGTTAGGGTTTATGATAAAGCTATAGAATTTTAAAGCACGAAAGTCTTACAGTAGGTGTTACATTTCGCAAAAATGATTTTTTCATTCGTTTGCATAAGCTTTGAGGGAATCCTGGTTTTGGAGGGATGATCCAAGCTACTGTAGCTTCTGAAACTACAATACAGACGTAACACCCCCGCTAGATGTGCTGCTGAGTCTAGACGCATATTTCCAGCCTTGGATTTATTTATCCCTGTCTATAACACCGAAGTTGCCAATTCTCATTTGGAACAACATCTACAGGCTTTGTTATTTCTTTCCGAGGCAAATATTCGTGAGGAATGAATACTCTTAAGTCATTTGGAAAAGATAATTTTTTTCGGATATATACTTTACGTAAAGCCACTACGTTCTAATGTAAGGTCATTTATTTTTTACACACCCCTTGCTTTAGAAAAAGAATTATGGCCCAGAGAATTGTCTTAACAAATAGTTTAATATTCCAAACGTCATTAGAAAACATTTTATAGACTCCAGGTTTGAATTTTTATAGCTGCTTTTAACTTTAAATTAAACTATTTGATTACCGTCTTCCACAGAGCTTTTAATATAACTTCCAGCTGGTTTGGTTTTAATAATGAAATAACTTTTATACAAATACTTTCTGTAAAAGACAAGACAATTGTTACCCTTCCAGACTTTTTATACCTATTTAAATAAATTTCTGAATGATAAATATATACCTAAATTACAAATACCTACAGTTCCTAAGATGACATTTTTCGCCAGTTCTCCCTATGATCCACGATAAGTCTTTTTACAACACTTTGAATAACCTAATTCAACAGTATGCACCTGCCATTAATTGTAAATTGATTCCGGTCAATCCTCTTAATATCAAATCATTATTCCAGTACAAAGACAAAATTAGCCCTCTTATGACATCAAGCATCGTCTATTTATTTGCTTGGTAATAAATTAAGTGCTGGATGTTTTCAGGCACTTTCCAAATACGATTGGGCGCCTCCGGTCGCCGCCTATTGAAAGTGCGAATTGATTGTCATCCTGGGGTCAGTTATAGAACTGGAGTCAAATTATCTAATCCAGAGTTCTCAAATTTCGAGAACACGCCAAAAGATGTAAAACAGAAATTGATTATAGAAATTTTAAAATACTTTCCAAAGTCCCCAGTTCTTATTAAACTATCTTTGAATCTCTTTTTATTAAACTACTAGTACCAAGATTGAACAACCAAACTACCTCAACAACTCTGTACCTGACGCATTGTATGGTGATCATCACCCTCCAATTCAAACATACCAAATTGCAGCCCTAGCCTGAAGTAGTTTTTATTTTATGTTAGCCATAGTCAGACGATTTTTATAATCAGATTATACAAAGTTTCATGGGCCGCAGTCTACAGCATTATTTTGTCTTTCTTTGTATAACTTTTTATATTTTGATTGTAATTTTAAGTATGAGTCTGATAATTTTATATTTTTAAGTAATCACTATAGTTTTACTTATTCCAGCTTTGATAATGAGACAGATGTTTTTGAAACTTGTGTTTTAAGCACAAATAAAGTTATGGTTGGTGTTGAAATGTTATGGACGTCTTCTGATGATATCTGCCCATGGTCCTGATTATAGTTCAATAACTCAAGAACAGTTTTAGCTGGCCACCTAGAAAAATCTCAAAAATATACTGTTTTTCATTTTAGAATATAGATTATAGAGACATATATATACATGCATACTGATATAACACATAAATATATATATATATATATATATATATATATATATATATATATATATATATATATATATATATATATATATATATATTAATTAGAAAATACGTATTATAATCAAGATTATTTATAGGTACTCATACGCTGTGTTTGCTTATTTTACTCTGCCATATATATGTATATAATTACACAATTATATACAGATATATTTGAATTTCGGTTTACATCTTCACCTTCATATGATACAACACCTGCATTCAGTGACCATTTTGGTGTCATCCACATGTCTGAGAATACTTAACACCTGAGTGTACAAGAATCACCAGAGCTAACAAAGTAACTTATTGGTTTGAGGAGTGTTTCCGCTGTAAGGCCAACGTTTATCAATTTGTAACACCCGGGTTACCATCAATCAGCCCCGCCTCTCCTCACCATCACCTGCAAGTATCTCTCCTTAAGGAGTGAAATCTCTTGGCAGGTGCTGTAGGCTGAAATTTTTTTCAAGGTCATAACGCTTTTACCTACTTAGTATATTGCAGTGAACGAAGATCAGTTCCAGGCTTCCCTTTGAACTGAGATCATGTCGTTATTATATTAAGTGTTCGTGATCTTTACTGGGTCACTGTGGAAATCATCCTCAAGCCTAAGATTTATGATCTATGTCAGTGACTTTTTTATCCAAGGGAAAATATTAATTGCTCGGTGTGTGGTAGGGCTGCATTCTCTGCCATTACTCTCTTTTAGGCTTTCTCATCGACCAGACGAGGTGGAACCAATAAGAGATGAGTAAAATATTATCTCTCTCTCTCTCTCTCTCTCTCTCTCTCTCTCTCTCTCTCTCTCTCTCTCTCTCTCTCTCTCTCTCTGCTGTTACTATAAATTTATGTTGATATTTCTAAATGGTCTCTTTTATTTACTATTATTTCTCACAAATGAATTTTTCCAGTTTATGCTCTTCATCTTCTCTTAGTAGGGGAAAAGGTGCCATTTGGCGTCCTGGCGTCCTGAACATTTTGGCGTCCTGAACATTTTGGCGTCCTGAACATTTAGCGTCCTCAAGTATGTTTGCCGTCCTCAATTATTATTTATTTTATTTTTATATTTTTGGTGAAGAAAATAGCAACAATTTTATTTTTCTATTTTTGTTTTCGAAAATAACATGCATATACAAAAAAGATTATGTAGTAAGTAGGGGAAAAGGTCCCCGAACTGATCCTGAGAGGCCCCTGAGTGACTCATCAACTGTCATGACTGATGAGATGTCATTTGCCGTCCTCAATCTATTATTATTTATTTTTATTTTTATAGTTTTTGGTGAAGAAAATAGCATGCAATTTTATTTTTACTATTTTTGTTTTCTGAAAGTTAACATGCATATATAAAAAAAATTATGATAGTGATTAGTAGGAGGAAAAGGTCCCGAAAGATCTGAACTGATATGAGAGAGGCCCACTGAGTGACTCATCAACTGTCGCATGACTGATGAGATGAATCAATATAAACTATCTGTTATTAATCCCACTTTATCGATAAGAGTCTGATTAGGAGGAGGAGACACCTTGCCGAAAGATCTGAACTGATATTAGAGAGCCCCACTGTGAGACTCGACCACAGCTGTGTGTCTGATAAGAGTTGAACCGTTATAAACTAACTGTTATTAATCCCACACTATCGATAAGAGTCTGATTAGGTATCCGCTGCTGATATGATTTAGACCCACTGCGTGACTCATGAACAGGTGTATCACTGATAAGAGTTGAAGCGTTATAAACTATCTGTTATTAATCCCACTCTATCGATAAGAGTCTGATTAGGTATCTGCTACTGATATGATTTAGACCCGCTGTGTGACTCAAGAACAGCTGTATGACTTCATACGGACATTACAATGTACTGCTCTCTAAGATATACAGCTCTAATTCTCCACCCGATTGTTAAAAGTCACAAGTTTTAACACGCTCCCGATTGGGCTCACTGTCAGTGACGCTTAACCTATGTATGGGATAATAAAAAGCGATTCTACCTATCCACTCATTTTATTAGAAAAAGCGGTATACATTAACAAGTACATGAATCTGGAGGTTCTCCCGACACACATTCCAGTACAATACCACCACGAGTTGTTATAACCAACCTTAAACCTGTAAATAATTTTACAATAAATAACCATAGGCTTCCAAATCTAGTATGTCATACTGCCTGACTTTCATCCCCCTCCCCCTTCTTCTTCGCCTCTTCCGTTAGTGTTCTGCATAGAAGAACTCGCCTTCCTCCTCCTCCTCCTCCTCCCCCTCCTCCTTGACCATTCATCCTAAGTAAGAAAAATAAAATGTCTTAGAAAAACCGAACGTGCCCCAAAATTAATTATGTGATGTATATTAGCAACGTTTTTTAAAAATGGAATTAATCATTACCTTTTATTTAAAGAACGCACACACTCATCATATGTAAGAGCTCGTTTAACGCCCGAACTCCAGTGTGAACACCGCATCCTCTTGAAAAATTTGAAATAGTATTCCGCCACCCACCTGTCATACTTTTCAAACGACTCGGGGAGAAGACAACACTCATTAACGACAAAACCGATTTTAACCCTCTATGACTCGCACAGTGAACGAAGAAAACGCAGTAAAGACCACACTTGTAAGAATTATCGGGCTGTATCTGCCTTACAGACTGGCAAAGGGTAAAATCCGAATGCGCACCTAGAAAAGATGAGAAGCTACCCGAATAAATTTGCGGGTTTATACCGTAACTGTCAAAAAAGTAGATTGTATCCCTAGGTGAACAGTCTATATAAAAACACACCCAATGTCCGACAAGATCAATACTAGAAGTTGAAGGTAGAGTATTAGATATAAAAACTAGAGGTTTAATTCTATTCGCAGGTATTTTAAACGCACCAACTTCATCCGAAGCGAACACACCTAAATATTTAATAAGACTCCCTAGCGAACCCTGTAAAACTGTCTCGATTTCTTTCGTATCCATCACACCTACCCTCTAACACCGCACTGAATGACTCTATCTGAATCAATGGTTAAAATACCTTTCGTGTCACCGAACAGTAAAATCATGCACGGGTGTGGTGCGACCGTGCCCAGCTTTATGGATATTCTCAAACTGGCCGATATCTCAACGGGCATGGAATCTTCCACCTCTTCCGTAACAAAGCTGAAACAATAGATGGCTCTCCCATTCTTAAAACTATTATAGGTTATGAGGTTATCATGTCCCCCTCCTATCGACTTTTGAGTCTCGTAATACAATTGCGTGATAGCATTAGGAAAATTACAGTTGATGTGATACACCGTATTCCCATTAACTGTGATGTGCACATTATTCAAGTCATAAGCTCCGAAATATAAACTATTGGCCGCGTAATTCCCCGAAAATGTTTGCATGCTTATCATGGCCAGTGTAATCTTTTCAGGTATACAGGTATTGAAAGGTTGATATATTAAAATGGAATCCTCGTTCTGCCCTATAACATACGTTTTATATAAAGTCTTATCAAATATATATTGTATCGGGTTAACTGCTAGAGTGGTGTTTAAAGTGGACATGGCGTTATAATGAGGGGTAACCCGATCAATCCACAACTTGGCCTTTTCTATATTTAGATCATTTAAGTGTCCGTCTGTGTGTGCACCCATCACCCAGTTGTTATTCGCCATTTCGAGCCTTATTCTCAAATCCACGGAATCTAACAAATACATGTCTATACTCGCCAGATCGATAAGGAGTGGAAAGTACGTGTGAATTTCCCCAGCCTTAATGGAGCTCAACACCCAAGATTCCCACCTACTCAGCTGTCCGAAAGAAGCAGCGGCATAGGTCTGTGTAACACCATGCGTAACGTTAAAGTCATCGTGGAAAAACCCGCTTATACCAACAGTCGGTAGTGCGCTGGTTTTAACGCTCTTGAGCATTTTTATGTATGATTGATAGTTAAAAACAGGACACGATTCCACCAACTTTTCATTCAAGAAAACAGAGACGGATTTAAAAAGCGTATTACTTATACCATTAACCAGTGCAACATGTACATCGTCTGCTAACCGCACACCGGCCCTGGCCACTGTAATGTATAATTCCAAAGCTATACTCGATAAATCCAAGAAGGAACTGGTAATGCCATTAATACGAAACTCGATATAACTGTCTGTCAGGATTCGATTTACTGAATTGTTACTTGGTGTGAAATCCAACCTTTCATTCGAATTAATCGAGCTTTCTATAATCCTACGTCTGTTCACATTCAGGAACAATTCTGAGATACCCACAATATAGGAGACAGGAACCTTGTTTCACGTCCCAGGCACGTTAGGAACAATGCCCGCCATTCCTGAAGAAAAAAAATGCAAGAGGAGAGAGAATGTGTGCATGCACGCCAACGGGCAAAAGGTTAATGAATTAAAGAAGATCATACACATCCTTGTTATATTTACTTCTCGATTTAACCCTTCGATTCGTCATTCTTCTTCTTCTTCTTCTTCTTATTCTTCTTATTCCCTTTCCTCACGGCTGAGCTAGCGAGTGTACGACGTACTCCACCCTCTAACTTTTTCCTGGCGACCCTCCCACATCCATTTAAAATTCGTAGGCCCATGCTTTTGAGAGCTTTCACTCAATGTCTTTTTAAAGATTCCCGCAAAGGCTACTGATCATTCACTACATCGGAAAGCACCGACCTGCCAAACTATTTAACAGAAGGTTTAGCAACATTCAACAAAAAAGGGAGTACCTTACGTGCAATGCCGGCAATTGCCGAAAATACACCCCCGCCCCTCCTATGACTCGGATAGAAAACTGAAATGTCCTCTAAACCCCCTCCCTTCCTTAAAGGTTTGGACAGGAATAATGTTTTAAATTCCACCTCAGAGGGTGGAGCGAAGACAACCCTCATACCTGTTAACTAACAAAAACTTTCAATCTCCTCCCCTGTTTTTGTTAAGCAGAGCGCGCATTTGAACATTCCTAATTACGCAAGGGTGCGAAAGTAAATAATGAAAAACACTGAAAAAAAAAGTGTTTTTATACGTACCTCTCTATCTGGGTCTTATATGAAGCACGCAGGTGACACTCGAACTGTTGTTGAAATGGATACGCCTCCCATTCTGGTCCGTGATAATGATCGAAATCTGTTCCAGGATGTTCGTGTTCAATGCTTTGTATACCGTATTGTGTATCCCCTTCCCTTTACCACTCTCTAATGTGAAACAATCCAATATATTTACTAGTTCACCTCCAAAAACAGTCGGTTGAACGATATCTGTGTACACGTACATATAATCTACACCACAATTATTGGGTAAGGAATCGTTAGAGAGGTGCACATTCAATGCCTCGAGGCTGTAAACTTTGTACGCTGTATTAAAACCTAACAACCTGGCAGCTTTATCGCTGAATTTGACAGTCACACTTCTAATATCCCCCGCCTTAATGTTCCTCCTTCTAACGTGAGGGATGATAACTCTCCTGCTGTCTTCATCCCAACTGAATATATCATTGCTGTTGAAAACGTTTTTGTATTCAGTGTCAAAATAGACTTTTAAATGTTCTAAAACATCTTTGTTAAGCATCCTCACCAACCTTTTCATATCCCCCGCTAACATAGCTGTCGTTGGTCTATAGCTATAGGCATGCTTATCATTTTTACCACGATCAGTAACAAAATAGAGGGTGAATTCTTCATCTCTCGATAATACAGCGTGATAAACGCCTGGAAACATGATCGAAGCGAGACCTACTTCATATTCGCTACCATTTGGCAGGAATATAGGAGTGGGTAACCTATTCACAAACCCTGATGGGGAGTTATTTTCATACTTGTCCAGGCTGCCGAGACTGCTCGCATATATAATGTGTTCGCCTGCCATACTGATAATGTACTGCACACAATTTCCTTCATCTAGGTCTTATATGAAGGGTGCATGACACAGTTTTACCTGTAATAAACTTCACGTCTTCCCCCTACTGATTCTTTACAGCAATCGCAATGTAATCCACTGCATTCACGGTTATAGGTTTATAAACAGCATTATGTACACCTCTACTCGGTGCACATTCCAGCGTGAAACAATCCAGGATGTTTACAGTTTTATCACCCAGCGATGAAGGTTGAATAATGTTGAATACCACAGTCAATACTGTGATCGTCGAGATATGAAATTCTGGAGAGATGATTTTCATTGCCCTGAACCATAAATCGCGTATGTCAATTCTGTGTTAAACCCTAATACTCGCGCTGCTCTAACACTAAACTTTACAGTGACTGAAACAATTCCTTCTACTTTCGCCACCTCGGCATTCACGTATGTGAGACTCATCCGCTTCAAATCATCGTTCCATGAAAATAATCCTTCCCTTTGCATAACACCTCGAATGTATGCACCGTAAAATGTTTCCAACTGTTCTGTAACGTCCGTATTGAGTGCTCTGGTCAATCTATTCATATCTCCCGCTAATAATCCAACGGCAGGAACATACATGAAACCATACGAGCGAGGTGCCAAACCCTGATTTAAGGTTGTTTTAAAATGAATTGTGAAATCTCTATCTTCAGGTGTGACAGCATAGTATTCATTTGGGAGTGTAACCCCTATAACACCCATTTCATATTCCACCTCTTTTGATAGAGTTATGGGAGTGGACAATTTGTTTGTAAATTTACAGGGCTGGTTTTCAGGAAATAAATCCAGACACAACCCGCTATTCACATATACAATGTAATCGCTACACATGTTGAATGTGCAATGCTGGTAATACACACGATTGCATACATATATATACCTCTCAACATAGAATGGATGAATAAAAAATTATGTATAAAATAAAAAAAACTGTTTTATTATACAAATTGTTTGGAACATACATACATACAGACATACACATATTAAAATACACATATTAAATTACACTTTGGTAATCATTTTTACATTGGTGTGTCACACAGCTTGCCACGTTGAACGCCAAAGTTTAATTTCTCCGCGTTCACAATTTCCAGACGTTTTAGTTTGGAAGAGACTTCCATGTTTTGTTCAACCCCCAAACATAATTTCTCCACGTCCATTATTTCCAAACGTTTCAATTTGGATGATGCGTCTTTCAACTTCACATCGTCCGCACACCTCTCTTCAAGGTGTGATAAAACAATTTCCGTGATAGCTATGCAAGTGACTTTTCCATGTCGTTTCATCTCCTCACCAAAGGAGACAATCGCAGGCAGGTAATGGTTTAACCAATCACAGTTCACACGACCACTTAGTCCTATCCCCGCAGCAAATAGAATATATTTCACATCTTCACGTGACACTTTCATTAACTGCGATTTCAAACTCTTCAGTGATGCGTAGAAGTGATTGTATCTCATTTCTCTCGTGTCGTTTCACAACCTTTCTGCATGGTCTTCATCCTTGGAATACATTATACTCATTTTGGCGAATTCATTCTCTTCCACAGAAGCGCCAATTCCATATTGGGTTAACAACGTAGCAATGATGGGTAGGTCGGTTTTTTCCGCATCGAGTGTACTCTCCCCCTCGGGCACTCTCAAAACGGCGGTACATTCTATCCCGTGGTGGCAGAATGCAGCGTAACTCGTCCCAGCTCTGTTGTAACGGAGACCTGCAACGTCGGCATAGGGGTAAACTCTCACAATGTCTTGAGCAATGCCATAATTCCGGCACGTTACACAGTTAGTAGCTATAACCAGGCAACACTCCTTCTTCTTGAACTTGGTCTCGGATAATCTCCCGAAAACCAACTTGCAAGGTGACGAAGCCATCTTTGAACTGTGAAAATTGGAAGGGTGTACACGTTAACGTTACACGAGCTGGAATACTAATGCCTCCACAAACTCCTTCAATTTTCCACACCCCTTCGTCTTCCCCTCTGTGATTCATCACACTAGGCTCCGCCCCCACCCTCTTGATTGAACAGGTTTATCTCCGAGCCCACCCCCAAGATCGAACATGATTGAACGGGTCTTAAACCTCGCGATAAGGGAAGGATTTGCCGCAGATAATTTGTGATATGCGTCAGAACGGTCACTCACTCGTGGAAAAGTTTATCGCTGGTGCTGCAGGATTGAACACGTTAATTTCTTGACTCATCAATATGGTTGCCACATGTTCACCTTTTTCTTTGCCACCTTGTTTTTCATTATTCTCCTCACTCCTCCTCCCCCTCCCCCTCCTTTCCTAGGTGAATTGAGCCATGCTTCTATCTGTTTTTTATAGCTGAGTTTCTCACCATCTGATCTCTAATAACACCCTTTCAATTATATACTTATAACTGGGTACATTGTTATCATCCGTCTTCTTATTCGCTTGAAATTCTCTTGCCACATCTAAAATGTTATATCCCATAAGCGGGTGGGACAAGTCCCCTTCTTCATTCCATTCAATCGCACCTGAATTTTGCAAGTGGTTAACCAAGGCAGTCACATATGGTATCTGATGATCTTTGAATAATATAGGAATAATACCAGTCAGGTCAGGATTAACTCTTTTGCGGGTAACTCCGCGGTTGAGCACATTTATAATTAGCTGTTCTCCCTTCTTCACACGATCGTCCTCGACAGGAGGTATAGGAGGTGGAGGTGTAACTGTTTTGGCATCTGTTGGAAAATTCACATTTCTCTGCACGTTAAGAGGAATGGGTGTGACACCCGCCCCCGCATTAACCCACCCTCCCCCTCCTCCTCCTCCTCCCCCACCAGCGCTTTCTTCGCCGTCGGCATTGATGTTAACGTTATTACTATGGTTATTAACATTGTTGCTGTTGACGCATGTTTCCCGACCTTTTGTCAACCTCTCATATGTGATAGCTGGTACAACGTAGAATTCCTTCATTTTGTTTTATTTTCTTTTTATATATTTTTTTTTCTATTTTAAAAAAAGACTGCCTATCAAACTAGCCGCTAAAGGAAGTAAAACGGACAGAATGGCGCCACCTTTGCGACTCTTCAATATTTTTTTCTTCTTCGTTAATGACGTAGATTTCAGGGATATTTGACGGATCTCTCTCTTACACCTTCAAAGTTTTTTAATAAATGTTATTTCTCTGGTCAGATTACCACGAAGAAAATTTCTGAAAATTTCAGATATGGTGGCAATAAATACTTTGCTTAATGTTGGAATTACTCTACTCCTCTCGGAGGGGGATAAAAGAGATGAATAAAATAAAATCTTTGTTTTTCATTAAAACCTCCTTTTTACAACTCATGTCCGCACAATTTGTGATTCGTCAACCCACGAATTAAATTGTGCGGGATAACACTTCCAATTGACATAATACTGCGTTTTGCTGCCTCTCCTCCTCCAGTCTAAGATGGTGATGTCCTAGATTTCGGGTAATTCGGTAGGTAGTAATTCTTCTCTGTAGAATGTGCCTTTTATTTCGTCTCCCGCTAAACCTTCTAAGATGTAAACTGTGGGATTTTGCAGAGTGACGAGCTTCTTGATTTTAAAAAATTCTATCTAGAGTGTTTTGAACAGTATACCCCCTCCTGAAAACTTCGTTCCGGTTTTTGTCAGCTATACGTACGGTGTCTCCAACGTTCAAGGATGAAGTGACGCGTTTCGTTGTGGGAAAAGCGTTTTTATACATTCTCGAGAATTGATTTTTAGTGTCCGCTTCGCTTCTCATAGCGTGCACCTCCTTTGGTGTGCGCCCCTGCCCCAAACTCTTGTGCGGTGAGTTGTTATAACTGTTAACTATGTCTCGCAGAACATTGATATATTTCAACGTGTTGTTGTGTGTGAGGTATCTGTATATGAGGTTTTTAATAGTTCTTATCACCCTTTCAGCTATAGAAGCTTTAATTTCCCGCGAATAGACGCTATATAACAATACATTTTTACTTTTCAGATAATTCCTTACATGCCGGTTAATAAATTCCCTACCTTCATCACTGTTCAAGCGAGACAGACCTGAAAATCTGTAGATTCTATAATCGTTTTTAGCGCATTGCACACAGTAAGTCCATCCCTCTTTTTCAAGGGGAGAATGCGTAAAAACCTCGAAAATTGATCAATGAAAATTAGGAGATATTTATAACCTTCATTGTGTCGAGCCAGTTTCGACATGTCCGCCAAATCCGTGCTGGCCGCCGCTCGAGGTTTAGTTGATATGATTTTCCTTCTAAGGAAACGTTTGCGCGTGCTCTTGTGCAAGGTATATGAAGGTTGACTCTTTAAAAAATTAACGACGTCCGCTCTAGTCGCGTTTTTGTCTACCTTCCTCGCTGCTTTGAGTAGCGCATTCACACCGCTGAAACATGATGGTTGTGTCACATTGCCATATAAATCCCTAAGCAGTCGTAACTGTTCTTCAGTCATGTTTGTAAGCGATTTGATATTCGGTCTCTCCGAGAATATTCGTTCTGAGCTGCAACAATTCAGGTGTTGATGGTGCGAAGTCTACTAATAGATAACCGTATTGGTTATGTGTTAAAGCTTTTTTGTATATGTCAGAAAACTCCGCACCTCTCCGCCGACCGAACAATTGCCTGCCCAAAGTTTCAATTTGACCAATGTCACGATTCTTCATGAGGATGTAATGGGAGCAATTGAGACTGATGCTCCTACTGAATTTACCCGAGTGAAACACGTTCTGGGTTATGAAGATCACCGATATATTCGAATGCCGTCCAGCGGTGAATGCTTGGGTCACGAATTTATTGTCGCTAGCTTCGAGAAAACAATCATCAAGTACAAATAACAGTCCTTTACTACCACCCTCCACTCCTCTTTCCGTGTAATCGAAAGGGTTCAATATCTCTTTGGATACTTTTAATTTGGTGCTTATGGTGTGATGACTTTCCAGAGGGTGTTCACTCACCCCACAATATAAAATACAGTGAAAGTTAGCCTCATACATTTCTATTATGTTTTGACACAACACAGATTTGCCACTATTGCTGAAACCTGCTATGATAATCCGCGCAGGAACAGCGAAAAGGTTTAAGATTTCTCCTTGGAAAGGACCAGCTTCCATGTTTAAAGTTCAAGGTGTACTGAGAGGATGCGATGATCTGCGTGTTGTTATATATTAAGGTGAAGGTTGTAGAGAAAAATTAAGGTTGTAGAGAAAATTAAAAGTTTTTTATTGACATATGTATATATTACAGGGCATATACATGTGTATATTTTTAGCTGGTGATGGTTATATACAAGGGAGCATTTGTTTTTTTATTCACAGAGCGAGTGATGCAAATACTCTGACCATAAAACATATTTACATTTGAAAATTACATATATATATATATACAAACAAGGCATTTAGGCTGAGTGAGTGACGTGTATACTCATACTATGGTACAGTCATTCAAAAATGTTTTGCAACATGTTCCAGAAGTTTTCGTTCACCTAACAGTAATTTGTTCTTTTGATATTTACAAGGAAATGTAATTTTCTTATGCGACTTTGGTTATTAATCATACGGTTAACAATATAAAAAGAATGGCAAGTGAAAAATTCATATTATGAAAAATGACGAAACATTTTGAAAAATTTCACTTCAGATGATTGGGAAAAAGAGTCAAAGAAGAAACTATATTTCGAATCCAGAGAAAGCTTATTGACTAATAAAATAATATTGAATAACCATCAATGAAATTATATATAAATAAAGAAAGAAAAGAATTCAACCATTATCGTTGTCAAAAACAAAAAGAAAAAATCTCATAACGTCGTATGTTATCGTGTGACTCCACATTCAGGCAGGAGAAGTTTAAACTCTCTTACGTGCACCGATAAGATGGGCAACAGACTAAGCCGCGCAACAATCATTAGCTTGCATAAGACTAATGTTTCTATTGTAGATATTGCTCGGCAGCTTAGCGTAAATAAAACAACCATGTATAGAGGATACAACAACAGAGAGAACGAGGAAACATGATAAATTCATTGTAAAAACTGGAGGACAAATTGTTGCACTACGTTAAAGATCATCATCGGATGATCACCTAAGGCACCCATCCTAACTCCCCGTGACAACCGATGTTGCTATAAAGAGAGAACATTACGCTCTCCTTCAAGTTGCTGCTCAAACCATCCTTAACAGGCTACATGAGACCAAGATATTATTTCATCTCAAGAAACACTTCATATCAGAAACACAAAGAATAGAGGCTAGGGTTTGCGTTATAATATAATCCAGTGGCCGATGATTTCTGTATGAGTCATCTTTTGTGATGAGGAGGAGACATTCTCCACTGATGAGCATGGTAGTCTTCATCACTGCTGGCATTTAGCATTAACTAAATTAATGTTGAACTTCTAGCTAATTTTAATTCTTTAGAAACTTAGATAATAAGAAATACAAAATTAGGCGTTATATATTCAGTTAACTTCATAAGAGGCATCAAAATGATAGGCCTAAGTAGCAATGAAAGAAATAAAAATTGCACATGATAACGGCATTATATATATATATATATATATATATATATATATATATATATATATATATATATATATATATATATATAATGTATATATATGTAGATTATATTCTATGTATTACAAAAATAGACGTGAAATCTGTTAGTCTAGTTCAGTATATTTTATATTAAGTTTCACTAGTTCACAATATACATAGGATTAGTCATTCAAAAATTTAATTAATAATAATGTGAAGCAAATCTTTACAAAAGTCATATTTGTTGATGTTAATAAGACTAATAGTTCAACTTGTAACAGTCGTAGGCCTATGCCTACAAAGTTCACACATATGAAGGAGATAAAACAACGATAGTGATGGCAGTTGGAGATGAAAATATTAAAACATAATAACAGTGATGACCTCTGAAGTATTACAGTAACATCCTTTAATTAAGTAAAATATGACAACAGTAAGCAGTATCAAAAAAGCCCTGTTTAAGGGAAACTGCAGGGAATTTGGACCCACCACTAGTGTTCAGTGTTTCACGCTTACAACTGAGTTGCCAAATAGCGCCAGATGTCGATATTATAAGCTGTTGTCCGAAAAGTTTTGAAGTATGTTGCAAAACTTTTTTGAGTCATTGTACATATTTACATTAATTGAAAAAACTGTACATTCTTCTCACACGCGTCTACTAAAGCTCAGCCGTCTTTTCTTGGCAGGTGGGAAGGGCATCGGCTTAGCCCATGCAGGTTGCAACAGCTGCTGCTGCTGCTGTTGCTCATCTACCAATTTGCTGTCCACTCTCCGTCTTTTAGAACAACCTTTTATCGGGGGGTACTGAATCGCCAGAGTAAAGGGTTGTACATCGGGAATTCCGGATGTACTTGGCATAGGTGGAGGGAAGGGCGGCAATGGTGCTCGAGGTGATGTGTCATCATCTTCGCTAACGGCCTCCTCTAACTCGCTCGCTGCAATCTGTGGATGTCCGTAAGTGAAAGATTTAAATGGAGTGAGGTAATATCTCTTGTCCTCTAAAGGACATAGAGCTACCTTTCTCTGCTGGGTGTGACACATTGTTCCCTGCATCATCTGTTAATTGTGCACTGTAGTGTGCGTAATCTCATTATTTTTTATTACATCCAGGTATTGACTATGACTAATGGTTTTTTGCCTGCAACTTTGAATCCCCTTTAAAGTATTGCACCGACTGTTTTGTGTTTCGTAAGAATACACTTTAGGTTTAACACCGATGAATTCTCTGATGAGTTCAGCTACTGTTTCGACTTTAACAAGTCCGAGCTTTCCCTGGCGCGAACTGTCATAAGCCGTGTGAGTTTTAGGGAAGTTACTCAAATCCAAATGAGGTTTGAGCACATCCTTCAATTCGCACGTGAGATCGTTCGTTTCCAGGGAGATCAAACTGTCGGTGTCAGTGTACAGAAGCTTAACTCTCCCGCCATACAGTTTTTGAAGAACGTCGTAGCGGAACTTGTACACCATGTCCTTTGCCAGATCCAGTATGCTGAATCCAATATAGATCGGGGATTCAGCTTTGACAGTCTCCTTGCAGTGATTCACAATGTACCGGTATTCCTCCAACCTCTCAAAAGATTTGTACATATGCTTAGACACATTTCTAAGCAGTGAGGTTTCGTTGGTGGTAACAACAGTCCTGGTGGAATAGTTTAAAGGGTTTTTAATGGTTACACCAAAAAGACCATTCATCAAGATTTTGATGGTGTTCCTCTTGTCGGGGTCCGTTTCTTTCGCTCTCCTCTCTGCATTCTCAGTGATGTATTCCCTCAAATAATATCCCTGCTTGAGCTTGTAAACTTTCCTTATCCTCTCCACTTCCAGCCTGAGTCTTATCAGCGTTTGTAAAAGAGGAAGACAGATCAGATGGTTGCACATTGGCAAATGTGTACCCACCAGTTTAACATTCTTCTTAAGCAGCTTCACATTGAATTTTTCCAATAGACTTTTAGAATGGGGAGAGGTGTTGGAAAGTCACGTTCATATGGTGCAAGGCCAAAGGGAAGTCATCAGTCCGGAGAGCGACATCGTCTCTAACCTTCTTGGTATCGAGGAGGATGAAGTAACCGTATTCCCCCTGCGAATTGATGTTCGTGATATCGCTGGCGATAAAACTCTCAAGTTCGGCAGGGGAGAGCTCCATTACTTCATCCAGAGGCATTTTATATCTGCTCATGACTGTGGGATAAAGACTAGTGAAATCAACATATAATATATATGATTGTTTGTCACCCGTTTTAAAATTAGTATTTAACTTGGGATTGTTGGCTATGACGTGTCTTTGGACTAGACTGCAGAAACCACCTCTAATGTTGTTGGAAATCAACTGGTAAGTTTCCCCGTCAGAAATTGGGCGAGGCGCGTTCGTGAAGAGTGAAGTAATACATCTAGAGAGAGAGCGGTAGAGGTTATATAATAGATCGGGTCTAATCCAAATTGCGCGTAAGCGGCATTCCTCCAAGCAGAGTAAACATCGCACAATAATCCCACATCCATAACCAAATATAAAATGGTATAATCAAGCAGGTTAGTGCACTTTGCAGCCTTCCACACTTTGCAGATGTGCTCGTATCCTTCGTCGGGTATGTTTTCCCCCGTCAGTGAGGAATCGAAATGCACTTTAAGAGGGAAACCCATTTTTCTCAACACGTTGAAACATGTGACATAATCATAGGGGTAATACTGTTTATCCGTACTTGAAACCAGTTCTGTGCACTCGTCGGGATATTTGGATAACATCCGATGTGTAATTTCCAGTTACCCCTTCTGTTTAATATGGCTCGAAGCGAGACTGGATAGCGATTTCTTATCATGTTCAAACTATCCATCAATCGGATGTTACCCGTTTTCAGTGCATAAAATGTACCCCCCATCATGTTTCAAAATTTCAGAGTTGTGTTTGGCGGACGCTTCTTTCAAGATGAGGGCGGCATCATATGATAAATAATGTACTAAAACGGGTAGGGATCTTTCAACTTGTTTCACATTTAATTTCCTCTCACATAACCTGGCCCAGTTTCTCGCAATTTTACTGAGAAAATCGTCGACACGCTGTTCACCTACACCTACTCTGTGTATGTAGTATTCGCCGCTTCTGCCATTGATGATGACGTAGCAATAGGCGTACGCTTTCTGCTTCGAAATGATTCTTGGGTTTTCATCTTCTTCTTCTGGCTGTCTGTTGTATGCCTCAAAATCTAAGAAGGCGATGTGTGAGCTTTTATTCAGCGCTTTCACTTTGGTGAACTGTTTAAACTGGCTGGGTTCAGGGTATAGAACGGTGGTTCGGGTTGAACATCTTTGGATGTGAGCGTCGCAAATGGCTGGAGTTTTGAAGAGAGTGAGGCAATTGTAACACACGCCCGCTGCATGGTCACGCATACCTGATTTCAAATGGTGGAAAGTATCTACGAAGGTTGGCAAATCCTTGATGAGGGCGACATGGTCATCAGTGATCAACAGTAGAGGAACTAGTTTGGGAAATGATTTATTGCCCCCTTTTCTGGCGAGATGTACTGTCCAGTGTTTTTTCTGTCCGTTTCCCATGACCACTTCACTTAATATTTATGTATATAAATATTAAGTGAACATACCTGTTCACAGGTATGTCGTGCGTGTGTTTAATGGTGAAGCGTTTCAAGTTTATTCGTCTTTTCACATCTTGGGTGAGGTTGCGGTTAGGATCATCATTTCCCTCGAGTATGCTGTACGCTTCTAACGCTGTAATGATGCAGTTGTACCCCGAATTGATGTTAACGATTTGTCCACCACCCCTAACTCCTGCGGGATACTCTCGAAAATTGGCCATGTTCACCAGTTCTCGCCGGGAGATCTTGATCTGTACACTGCACAACGATGTGATGCGCCAACCTGAACCTTCACTCAAGTTTAGTCTATCTTCCAGATTGCTCGCCACATATTCAATAGCCTCGTCTATCACATCGAGCGCAGTGTCCACCAATGTTAACACTGGTAGGGTATTAATGTAAAAAGTACCAGTTTCACAAGAGGCACTGGCACCCATCATTCTCTCTCTGCTGATGACAATGCACAAGTATAGCATGGCGCTATTTACATTCAGGTTGTTGAGAGCACGTATAACCTCCTCGGCGAGTTACATTCGGTTAAGTCTGAGTGTCGTTGTCACATCGACGTGCGTTCCCACCGCAGTCGAGTATGTGATGGCACTCACAATCCGGTTGCCTACCTCTCCTTCCCTGTCAAGCAATGGTGCTTCCAGCATTCGCTGCAGATGTTTCCATCACATTTGCTTCACTCGATGGGGGTGGGACGGTCGGCGGTGGAGGTGCGGCGGAGGCATTCGAAGTGGAGGTGGAGGAGGCTGCGAAATAGGGGTGGCTGTGGTGAATTTTAAAAGTATCAAAAGAATGTTTTATATGTAAAAGGTGACAATGTTTTATTTTATGGAGACTGGTCAAAATGAATTATTCTTACCAGGTACAGGAGTACCTGTGTTCTCTCCTACAGAGGTTACCCTTGCTTCGCTCAGTAGAGTAGTGCGGGTGTTTGGAGGGGCTGCAGAATAGGAATGGCTGTGGTGAATTTTCAATTATAAAATGGAAAGTTTTATATGTAAAAAGTGTGGCAATATTCACGTAGACTGGTCTTGCATCATATATAAAAAATTAAATTATTATTATTATTATTATTATTATTATTATTATTATTATTATTATTATTATTATTATTATTATTATTATTACCAGAGCTGAGAGAAGCGTTCTCTCCTGCAGGGATGAGTCTGGGGTTCGGTCCTTTCTGACCTCTCTCACTGCTTCTTCTTCTTCTTCTTCTTCTTCTTCCACCATTAGCGCTACTCTACCTCCTATGCAATGTCTTTGCCACTGATGGTATTAATAAATCCCATGGCATTGGCTGTTCGCTACTGTTTGAGCTGTCATTGCCACTGCTGGAACTGCTGGAATTACCCATCTCTGCTGGCGGGATGTTGCGGAGTATAGCTACGCGTTCTGTGAACTGATATCCGTCTCGGCAAACTCATACATTACATAGCGGGACGTCACTCCTAATCAAATTCTTATCGATAAAATGGGATTAATAACAGATAGATACTTAATCAGACTCTTATCGATAGAGTGGGATTAATAACAGATAGTTTATAACGCTTCAACTCTTATCAGTGTTACACCTGTTCATGAGTCACGCGGCGGGTCTAAATCATATCAGCAGCGGATACCTAATCAGACTCTTATCATAGTGTGGGATTAATAACAGTTAGTTTATAACGGTTCAACTCTTATCAGACACACAGCTGTGGTCGAGTCTCACAGTGGGGCTCTCTAATATCAGCTCAGATCTGTTCGGCAAGGTGTCTCCTCCTCACAATCAGACTCTTATCGATAAAGTGGGATTAATAACAGATAGTTTACATTGATTCATCTCATCAGTCATGCGACAGTTGATGAGTCACTCAGTGGGCCTCTCTTATATCAGTTCGGGGACCTTTTCCCCTACTTACTACATAATTTTTTTTTATATATGCATGTTATTTTCGAAAGCAAAATATAAAAATAAAATTGCATGTTATTTTCTTCACCAAAAATATAAAAAATAAAATGAATAATAATTGAGGACGGCAAATGACACCCTTTCTTGAGGACGCCAAATGTTCAGGAAGCCAAAATGTTCAGGACGCCAAAATGTTCAGGATGCCAGGACGCCAAATGGCACCTTTTACCCTACTTCTCTTCACCTCCCTTTTCTTCTCATTTCCTCGTTTTCTCCTCAAGTGCTCAGACGTTAGAGAGGTCTTTCATCCCTTCTCCTTCTCCTGCACAGTGCATGACATGACATGACATGACATCTCCCAAATCGATTCCTTACACTATGTCAGCTCCTGTATCACAATTTTTTCCAATTCCAGTCTTCTGCCTTTTTTCCGCGTCTCTCTTTTTGAACCCTTTTATTCTCTTTGGCTCTCTCTGTCCTCATCATTCCTATCTTCCCACTACTATTCCATGTTTGCTCACTCTTTCGCCGTTAGTACAAGGACATATCCAATTTCTCAAGTTATTTCTTGACTGAGGCTTCACTCAAATGCTTCTTATTGGTTGTTTATTGACAAAGTCTAAAAGAGGCAAGCTTTACCCATTCATTTCTTTAAGGTAGTTTTTAACTATTAGCTTTTTCTTTACTTCTCTGCACTACTTGTAATTATTCATGCCTTTTGCGGCAAAAAAATTTACCAGTTGGTCTGTTCCGAGAAATTTTACTTGTTTTCAATGGTGCCATGGAAGGTGTAAGGGAGTTTATATATATATATATATAATATATATATATATATATATATATATATATATATATATATATATATATATATATATATATATATATATATATATATATATATATATATATATATATATATATATATATATATATAACATTACCCCCAAAGGATTCACCAATCAGAATCCTGAATTCAGCAAGTCTATTAGAGAAGCAAGGCAAAATGCGTCGAGATTCCTTTAGCATTTTGTTAATTTCTTCAAAGAGCCACTTATGAAGTGGGAGGCAAATTTACTAAGCGTTTGGAGATCAGAGGAAAGCAACCAGGTGGCATTTTCCCGAGATGTAACCGAGTACGGGACCTTTCCTGAAAAAAGCTGGACGCCATATCTTAAAAACTAACCATAGAATTTTCTTGAAAATAATTCAATATGTTTCCCACACCTATATTATCTAGAATCTTTCTAACCTAATCTAACCTACCTAACCTAACCTAGGGCCGTGGCAAAAAAACCAGGCTGGTGCAATACTAGCAGACATCTCAGGAATTTACAACCCGGTGGCAGTAGAGGAACTAAGTGTAATTACCGCTGGTCTATATCGGAGTGACATTAATTTCTGGCAAAATACACGTATGCTTGCCGTACGTTTGGTGCGTTGTGACCTTTGCATATATATGTAAAGATTTCTTTGAACAGGTATTTTTTCTTAATTTATTCAAATAACTTATAGTAGTACGGATTCCCTTCATTCTCTATCATTAAAATTACTTTCATTTCGCTATATTACTCCTTAACAAAAAAAAAAAAAAATAATTAATACGGAATTTCTCACAATACTGTATTCAGACGAATTAAGCTAACAATATTTTTCTGAATATTTTTACCTACTTTTCTTAGCAAATTAAACTCAATGAAAGCATATGCTGTAAGTGCTCCACTTTGAAATAAAGTGTTTTCAAGCAAGAAGTTAATCAAATAAAAGTGTAATCTCTCCTAGGGGGTTACACTTACAGTGCACCTTGCGCAGCACACTGCAGACAGCACGAAATATTTATACAGACACCCTCTGTTCACCTGTAGTCAAGTCCTCTGCCTTTGTCTGTCATCCGGTGTTTGCTTCGTTCTTCCTCCACTTACAGTAGTTGTCCTTCCTTCCTTCCTTCCTTCCTTCCTTCCTTCCTTCCTTCCACCTTCTTGAGTTTGACCTTGACACAATTCCGAGGTTCTCTGAAGCGTTGATCCCCAGTTCTAAAACCTGGTTTTGAGTCTCGCAATGTGTATTAAGAAAATCACTTCATGATAATAAATAAAATAAAGCAATGCAATAAGGCTACGGTAGCGAGAGTGAGTGGACTGAGGATTGAGGGGGAGGGGAGAGGAAAGAAAGAGGGAGAGGAAGGGGGAGGAGGAGGGAGAGGGAGAGGGGGTGCTACGAATGCGATAACACTGTCATGTCTGAAACCTGCCTGAAAAGATGGTGATACTGAATGATGGAGGGAACAGGTGAGGCAGAGAGCAGAGGAACTGAAGAGTTTGGGTCCGATAAAACCTTATAGGCTAATCCTTAACGTTTAGCCTCGAACTAATTCATTTGTACCTCTTTACCTGTCTTCATGGTGGTCCTAGCATTACAAGAACCAGTTGAGAACACTTTTCAAATACACCGCATGCAGTCACTCTTTACCCTTAACATTCCTACAAGCACACACACACACAACACACACACACACACATATATATATATATATATATATATATATATATATATATATATATATATATATATATATATATATATATATATATATATATATATATATATATATATATTATATATATGTGTGTGTGTGTGTGTGTGTGTGTGTGTGTGTGTGTGTGTGTGTTGTGTGAGATGAAATATTCTCCTATTTGTAAGTCCCTGCTAAAACAGAAATAATGAAGCTAGAGAGAGAGAGCGTTCCGAAAAATCGTCGGGATTAAAGGATCCCGTGAGTGAATCTCCTCGAGGAACGGTCCTGAAGGCTACATACCTCGGGGGATAATATATCCCCTGGCCACACTCCAGTGGGGGGACCCGAAACCCTTCTTAGAGGATTAAATGTCTGATATCCAGTTTTCATTTCCAGCTTTATGTTTTTTCATCTTGCAGTGATTCTTTAAAGATTTTTTTTTTCCTCTTGGGTAGTGAGTAGGTTCATTTCTCTAAAAAGATAGTTTACAAACTGAAATTACGAGAGGGGATGGAAATATCAAGAAAACATACGTGAGAATTAGAAAGAATATGAAATATTAAATACTACAGTATGGCTGGCTTTTGCTCTTATACCTGGTTAAGGAATATCTTTGAGAGAGAGAGAGAGAGAGAGAGAGAGAGAGAGAGAGAGAGAGAGAGAGAGAGAGAGAGAGAGAGAGAGAGATTATCTAAATGGAGGAATAACGTACGTAGGAAAGAAAAATATTATCAGAAACAGACATTTTTCATTCATCTCGCTTTTGAAGACGGTAAGGGCAACTCTCTCTCTCTCTCTCTCTCTCTCTCTCTCTCTCTCTCTCTCTCTCTCTCTCTCTCTCTCTCTCTAAAACAAGCAGTATCAAAACGAATATTTTCTTTCCCCTGTAGCCTTTGAAGACATGAGTTAATGAAATGTATCGTTCAAAAGGAAAAAATTTGTTAGATTTTACACCTTTATAACACTACATCTAGACATAATCCTGCATTAGAGAGAGAGTATATCTCCACCAAATCAAGGAGCGCCCAAACCCTCAACAGATATCAAACGAGTTTTGACCTTGAGGTTCAGTGTCTGTCACCTTGGTAAAAATAATGATTGCGAATTTGATATACTGTATTACTTGGCAAAAATAATTAATGTGAAAATGTTCATAATCTATTACCGTGAGAAAGATATCAATATTACGTTATGCACACCAGAGGGATACCTATCTCTTTTCATGGGCGAGATGGATTCAGCGCCCCAAATCGTCTTATCTGAGCACGTAAAAATAAGGTCCTTTAATGGGTAACCTGCTAAGTGCATCACGATCCATCTATCTAATTTTGAACACTAGAATCCTGTTAGTGAACTCACGATCAAACATAAGGTGAAAGCATCACCTCCAACTTAGATTAAAAAAAATCAAGGAGGTGGTTAACAAAGAAAAACCCTCAACAGATATTATAACTAATTAAAATTTTGTAACCTATATGAATTAATGGGATTATAAAAAATAATCTGTCCATAACCGACAGAAATTGCATGGGATTATAACTAATCAAAATCTGTCAATAACCAATGTGAATTATATTGGATTATAACTATTATAAATAATCATAATCTGTCAATAACCAACCTGATGTCCAAGATCGGACAATTAACCATCATTAATTAAGACTGCATGAAGAGACTGAGGTCATCCTACAGATGAACAAGTCAATTAAGGTTGTTTAATGGTCATTAGAGGTTTCCTAAAATATATCTGAAAAAATGCCAAAATAGTTAGAAATGGAAAAACACTGGGTTCTTTTTTAATCACTAAATAAATGAACAGATTAGCAAAGAATAAAGAAAAGGGGTAACCGCCCCCAACGGAATTAATAACGGACTTACAATATCAATATAACTTCAAAGAAAAACGAGAAATGAAATGGAGAGCCACAAGAAAAATATGTAATCCCCCCTGGAAACAGACTCAATATTCCGAGTAGGAATACTACGTAACGTTTGCCTTTAGCGATCTACCTTCAGGAACGGCATGGAATTTCGACCCTTTCTCCCTCCATCTAACACTCAACCCATGCAGATTAAACATTCTTCTTTTGGAGTTTCACGCATCACCTCTCTCTCTCTCTCACTCTCTCTCTCTCTGATGTCACAAAGATCTCTTTCGTTTCGCATTCCACGTTAAAGAAATGAAATGGGTCATCTAAGGAATTGCAATCTTTCCTACAAAAATAGATTTATTATTTAAAGCAGCCCAACAAGTAATGAATAAACAAAGCAAAGATTAAAATGCATCATAAAGGAAATTATCAAGTAAGAATAATCTAATCCTGACTAAAAAATCTCATCACGGCTAATGGCCAATGTCAAAAATTCTCACATATTCCATTATAGACTTTGTAAGTCAGTCTAATCTCAAAGTCTACCACATAAAAATTATATACATTGCAAAGGTTTTGCAAAATACTCTCTATGATCACACCAACATGATAACATCATGTCCTCTCAAGACCACACCACCACCACAGACATCTGTCGAAAGAATTAAGCACAAATAATAATCTCCCAAAAATATGCAATTGCAAAACATAATAATAAAAAGTCTAAAATGCATGAGTAAATAGCATACTGGTAATAGAACGCAATAAAATAGAATATTGAAATGGTAAAAAAAATCCACTTCCCACACAAGTTCAAAAATGTCTTGAAACATGGTAAAAACATAAGTCCACAATTCACACAGAAAAATTAAGAGTCTGAACTGTACCTTATTCTGCCAATTTAGATTGCAACACTCAAAGATAATGTCTTGACGATATCTAGCTCTGCTAATGAACGATCGGACTAAAGACAGAATTAGACACAAAATCTAGATTTCTAACGGAACTCATGTACGCACATACCAACTCGGTCATATGACAGAGCTAATATTGTGTGGTCATCAAGTTAACTGCAGATGTAACAAAGTATTTGCTGAGTACAACGATTCTGCAACTGACGGCTTGCCCCAGTTCCATCTTACAGCTAACTCTCTTTCATCACACTATATAACACAGTAATGTTAAAGCGGCCCTATTTTTCTGAAATAAATACATAACAACCACCGAGAGTGAATGACAGCGTCTTATTCATTACAACAATAAATGAAAACTAGGCAATCAGGAATGACGTGCTTTCTCTTTTGCTGAAGAAGAATTTCACATAATGTATAATGCCCTTGTGGGGTCCCACGTGGACTTCCTGCACGATCGTCCATCTTTTTGGCCCTCAGAAAGCGTACCCTGCGGCCATCCACTCCCCACAGAGAACATCTCCGCACATTTTCAACTATATGTACACATTGACAAAAACCACACACACACATATGTATGCATGTGTATACATACATATGTACATACACACACACACACACACACACACACACACACACACACACACACACACACATATATATATATATATATATATATATATATATATATATATATATATATATATATATATATATATATATATATATATAGTATCTATATACAAGGCAAAAGAATGTCGCACAGTTCTCAAGCCTTAAGGATTTTGAAACACAGAAATATTTATTGTTCCAAAGAGAGAGGAGGTTACATCCCCTGACCACACAGACTAGAGATACAAACAGAGAAAAAAAAAGTGTACCTTAGTTTTACCAGACCACTGAGCTGATTAACAGCTCTCCTAGAGAGGGCTGGCCCCAAGGATTAGACTTATTTTACGTGGCTAAGAACCATTTGGTTACTTAGCAACGGGACCTACAGCTTATTGTGGAATCCGGACCACATTATAGCGAGAAATGAATTTCTATCACCAGAAATAAATTCCTCTAACTCTTCATCAGCCGTCCGGAGACTCGAACTCGGGCCTGGCGAGTTCCAGTCCACAGCTCAACCAACTCGACCAACGAAGAGCTTGAAGAGCGAGAGAGAGAGAGAGAGAGAGAGAGAGAGAGAGAGAGAGAGAGAGAGAGAGAGAGAGAGAAATATAAATCCCTTTCCTTTGCGGTGATTTACTAGGGAGAATAACTACACTTAACAGAATTTCTTTTCCCAGCTACAAAACAGAGGGATTTTAATTATTTTTACTTTTTTATAATGCCATGTTTGAAAAGAGTCAGAAAATATAAATCTTTAAATAGTATGAAGTGAATGTGACTTGACGTCAATGTCTATTTGATTAATAGGTGACCAGAATCTGGTGCATTTATTTACTTTAGGAGGAGGGGGTGGGGGAGGGCAGGCGGTAGGGGAAGGGATCAGATACTTTTGTATTGAGCAAAGGTAAAATTTCAAGGGACTCGAGAAACTTTTCCATGAGGTCAAATCTGATGAATGATTCACTCAAATGCCATTTTTAACTGTGATGCGTAATAGCATACATTTTGCAGAAGATATTTAAATTACAGGTTAAATATAAGTGGTGATCAGGAAAAAAAATTAAACCATCTACTCAGTCGCGAAAATTAATAACAAACAAACAATTGCAATATCTATTTATTGTAAATTCATGTTATGAAAAAAATAATACTTCAGTTAATGAATAATAAAATTCCGTTATTTTGTCTGTTGCTTTTGTTGATTATGAAAAAGCACTGGAAAGTATTGATTGCATCATTATGGCAGCCCCGTGTGAGATGTAAATTTAATTTAAATTATTCCTACACGAAGCAGATGCAAAGTTCATGTTGGTGAGCATTTTCAGTAATTAGCGGGGTTCTACAAGGGGATGTTATTTCACCTTTGCTGTTCGCCCTTCTCTAAGGCTTCATCATGGACAAGATAGTTGGAGTTCGAATAGGTCTCGATTAGAGAAACAATGGGAAAATGACAGACTTATAATATGCAGATGAAGCTATCTTAATCAGCAAAAGCAACATAAAATTTATGAAACGACCAGAATAGAATGCATCTAATGTTACAGAGATGAGAATCAAAATAAATCCAAGAAAGATCGGCATTGCCATACGAACGCGGATCATCGAGTGACAAAGAAACTATACCTAAAAGATTTTTTCGACTTGAAAATAAATCTTTTAGAAATATATTAGGAGTAAGACAGCAGAAGGGAAATACGGACGTTTGCCGTGCACATGAGCTAATAATAAAAGGAAGATGGAGAAGGTCTGAACATATCCTTCGCACAACCATCAGAAAGTAATGATAGTGTCAACCAGGATCTTGCGGCCGTCAGAATGGAAACACAGGAATGACAAGTCTTTTGTTCTTTCCTTTATATATATATTTACGATCTCGCCTCTCGAGATCGACAGGTTCTTAAAAAAAAAAGCAATTGGGCTGTAATGACTGACGAGAGGTGACAAACAAAGGAGGGAGGAGTAGAACAAAACCAGAAAGTTACCTTAATATTAATTTATTTACAAAAATTTACAAGTGAGTCAGGTCCAGGAGAGAAAAAAAAACTTAGAATGATCGAAAATAAATAAATCTACGTAATTAAATTTTACATAAATCCATTTAACAAATCAGGAGCAGCAACATACAAAAAAAAAAAAAATAGGCAGCATAATAAATAATTAAAATCAACACTGAAGCGGCATAAAGATACATAGAGCAAAACGGGAACACTTCCTCGAACAATGAGGGCCACGATCCAATTCCGGACAACTTCGACAGAGCCGACACGACAACCATCTCGTCCTTGGAAACAATATGGACGTCCTCCTCGAACACTGGACGATCAAGACAGAGTTGATACAACAACCATCCAGCTGCTTTGCTGCCAAGACTCTGCCTCTCTGCCGCTCTGAACCTGACTGGTCGTTCTGTCCTCCAGAAGCTGACTCGTTGCTGCTACGAGCCTGACTTGTTGCTGCTACCCTGGACCCGACTGGCGAAGTCTGACACCATCCACCACACGTCAACTCGCCAGCAAGAAAAACAAACAAACAAAGGAGGCAACAACCCACCAAGGGAACAATCGGCAAACGATATAAATGCAATATATATATATATATATATATATATATATATATATATATATATATATATATATATATATATATAGTAACGTCCTTTAATATATTGAAATAATATATTTTATTTTGTGGTTATTTTTAGTTGATAATAATATATATATATATATATATACGGATATCAGGACTATATATATATACTATATATATATATCCTATATATATATATATATATATATATATATATATATATATATATATATATGAAAATATATATATATATATATATATATATATATATATATATATATATATATATATATATATATATATATATATATATATATATATATATATATATATATATATATATATATATATATATATATATATATATATATATATATATATATATATATATATATATATATATATATATATATATATATATATATATATACATATACATATACATATACATTGTATATGAATGTGTGTGTGTGTGTACATATGAAAGTCATATATATATGAACTACTACTGAAATGGGAATGTAAATGAATAATTTTATAAAAAAAAAAAAACTATAGGACCCGGCAGTCTACGGAAAACAACAGGATAAAATAAAAGACCATACACAAATAGTTATTACAATACACCTAGCTCGTGTGATTTTCTGTCGGAGTAAATAGCGCAGCTATATAGCCCTCACTACAGGAAGGCAGCGCCATCAGCGGCAGACGATCTCAGCTGCGCCAATATCTCCGCTATATATCCAAAGTTCAGAGCTAAGGCTGCATAGCAAAGCGAGGCTATTGGGCTTCATGCTGAATGACGATCAAATAAATGCAAGTTATCAGTTTCCCTAAGGTTATCAAGGGGGCTAAGAGAACTTTGTTCATATCAATATATTGAAATAAATGCCTTTGTGGTTATAATAAATATAGCTATCTCTATCTATATATATATATATATATATATATATATATATATATATATATATATATATATATATATATATATATATATATATATATATATATATATATATATATATATATATATATATATATATATATATATATATATATATATATATAGTTACGTACTGGACTCGGTTTTGATGAGAATTTACACACAAAATGATAATTGATGCTGCCACGAGACCAAGGGAGTCAGTCGTAAACAAAAAGGGAGTTAATGAAAACTTACCTCAGAATTTTCCTGGAGTTATAATTTAGGTGGAAGGTCGCCATATTGGAATTTAGAATTCTTTGCCAATTTACAGGGGTTTATTCAGGGAAACTTAATAAATTAACATTAATAAATTAACAGTTAGACATCATACGACATAATCACTGAGGGACAGATTCATGATAAGGCACAGTAACAATAATGACATGGATTGGCAACCAAATATGTGGATAAAATGGCCATTCTGCAATAATCAGTCAATGATAATGATCACTTTCAATCTGCCCAGACTAAATGAAATAGTAATGCCTATGATGGGGTTCCAGGATGGAGGAATTACTTCATAAAAATGGTTGGCACAACGGAACTTCTCTAACTACGACTAGGCAATGCGGTGGCAGGTGGGTATGGAAGCATGGAATTTTGTGAGTCGTACCACGTGTATCGTCCTGAAATAGACGGTTTGCGTTAGCCCTTCTCACACTAAGGGAAATGGAATCTCCCTACTGCAGATTACACAACACTTTCTTAAACACAACACATAAATTATCCTGGAAGGTGCTTTTGAGGAAAGCTCGTGAATAGGATCTGCGTCGCGGGTGCGCTAACAATGGAGATGTAACTGTACGCACCCAAAGTTAACTACCGCTTGGTTAATTTTTAACTTAACTGCTAGAATAGCCCTTAGATTGCACTGGTGGAGCGATAAAAGATGGTTTATCGGGATCGTTACTCGAATTCAAGGCACCTGAATGGCAAGGCAAGGGGATACAGGCAAGATTTGGATAAGGGAAGATTTTCATGGAGGAATAGGTTAAAGGATAAAGAGAGGCGGAAATTAGGGAGGGTAGAACAAGGGACAAGGCTGGCTAAATGACTACTGCAATGTACAAACCTGTTCAACTGTTATAGGCGCCCACAATCGAATTGGCTGTTCATCGACGCTTGTCATCACCAGCGGGAATGGAAGAATCACGGAGCTGCTACTCCAGATAAAGTCAGGGAGTTCTCTGTTCCCTTTTTGAACAGTAGATCGCATTCGCGTTTTGGGGGGGCGGCGGCCCCAGATGTACCTGCAAGCAGCCAAGAAAGCCAGCAAGGAGGGTATGGGAAAAGCACACTTATGTTAATATGCCTATAGAAGTAAATCTACCTGTTCCCCAGCCCTTAAATGCCCTTCTGCCCTTCCTAATCTCTACAGGCCTCCCCATCGTGCGATGGGGGAAAGAGGTTTGGGAGTATTGTTCTTCGCATCGTATGATTCGTGAGGGGGGGTGGAAACTAGGTGTGCTCTGGTAGCAGGGGGTTTTTCAGAGGGAGGCTCATTGTCTTCCCGGTGTGGGCATTTCTGTAGGCCGGGAAAGCCCGCGTTCTCTGTCTCTATGGGTGAAAACAACTGTGTTCCGCCCGCCAGATATACACTAACGGAGAATAAAGTTCGCTTGGCTGGATTGGAGGGAGGAATGTATATCATAACAATATATATATATATATATATATATTTTGATCCAGATATACATATAATATATATATAAATATTCTCTGATATATATAGTTTATATAGCTATAGAGAATATTTATTCTCTGAATATATATATATATATATATATATATATATATATATATATATATATATATATATATATATATATATATATATATATATATATATATATATATATATATATATATATATATATATATATATATATATATATATATATATATATATATATATATATATATATATATATATATATATATATATATATATATATATATATATATATATATATATATATATATATGCTTGAAGAAGTATATATATATATATGATGCTCTTGTTTGACGAATATAGCAACTGTCACATAATTATAAACGGTCTGATTTACTAAGTCCTTTTTTCATTGCACTATAGTTCTTAAATGCTACATCACATCTAAAGGCTATTATGAAATAGGGAATATCTTCAAAAACATTATCATATGGTAGGAAGAGCAGACTTTTGTATCATATGTTTCCCCTTTGTTATTATAATTAAGAATTTGTGGCCGCTCCTTATACATTGTCGAGCACAGCATCGGGATATTTCAATTTCTGCTCTGTATTCCTATTCACATCCATTGCATCATAAATAACTCAGGGTATGCTTACCTCACGCTCTTAAATTAAAAACATGGGTCTAAAAACTGATTTCTATGTTTCATATATAAACATTTCTGTGCACTACGCCTGAAAAGGTACTATCTTCTTATTCTCCAAAATAGGCTTTCACAGAGCACAAATCCCAATTCTTAATCAAAAGATGTTTTTATCAATTAAAACAAATAAAATTGCCCATGATACTGGGCTCAAAATACTGATAAATAAATAAATAAGATCTGGTTTGTTTACGAAGGGAGTGTGCGAGATTCAAGCAGATTTCATGGTCCGCTATTTTTAATTTATTGTCAACTTGTGCAATTGCATGAAGTAGCATGGTACGTAGCATTGTGGGAAATATGCGGATGAAAGGCTAACAAACACTTTCCCCGCAGTTCCAATGTCGTAACATCAAAATTGGAGAGAACAAAAATGAACGAAATAAACTTCAGCAATTGAAAATCCCTTGTACGAAAATGCAAGACAGCTATTACGAGGTTTGTCATCCTACTTTGAAGAGGTTTTTTTATTCCTAAGGAAAGTTACTTGTTATTTAACTGTAATTTAATCAGTTAATTACAAAGAGTTGGACTGCAAGCAGAACTGAGTTGCAGTAAGTAACGTACTGCATAGCGGGTGGGGGTGGGGGCGGGGGGGGAGCTAAGCACAAACCACAAAATGTTATTGTACTCACCAAGTCCTCCTTTACTACTACCGGGTCTGTAGATATCTTCATTTCACGCTCTTCCTCGCAATATCGTCGTTTTGCCTTCCCACTTCGGTTTCCTAAGAAAGTGTTTCATATGCTATCTACTTTTGGCATTTATGATTCCCTAAATAGAAGAAACTTGGTTTAACAATAACTTGATATCGTCTATCAATATTAATTGGTTTCTTGTCGTAACAAGGAACAAAGTTGCAACGTCTAATGATCCACGGGTTATATTTAGACAAAGCCTATGATGTGCAGAAAGGTGACGTAAGTTTCATGTTAGCTTTCTCAACATTCTTAACATGAAAAGCTCAGTGTAGCGTAGTGTCTATTTATCGTACAGGATAAGATTATGAAATGCTGAATATTTAAGCGCAAAGCAAATACTCATTAACCAAGGAACGTATTATGAACGACGTACCTTTTTGTATATAAAAAAAGATATGGAATAAAAATGGCCATTCCCCAAGGAACAGGGTCATGTCGGGAGGACTAAAGAAATAATCAGCTATATATAATCTTTTACATTCCATTACTGCTGAATAGTACGAAAGCAATTTTTAAAGAATATTGCTTTTAAATCGCTTTGCTTTTATATAATTTCTTCAAATCATAATCAACATTAACCTCTGTTTACTCCCTCTTAATCATCAAAGTATTTGTGCGCTTCTCTCTCGTCGTCCCTTTTTCACTTTGTGTAGCATAATCCTTTCCTTTCCTTTCTTCTGTTGGTTCTATTTTCTTGTTACCTCGAATCGTTAGTATAAGTCTTAGGGGTTTGAGTTAATGTCTGCATTTCACTCACAATAATTGGTTGACTGAGTTGGAAATTATCTGGCGTTATGAAAACCAAATGTCCGTGTCACCGAAAACCAAGTTGATCAGTAATTGAAAATCTTGATTAACGCTTTCACACACATACATTTATGATATGCACTCATAAGATAACAAATTTCATATAAGCTATTAAATGGAGTTACTGATATCAGTCATGAAATATATAAAAAAAATTAAAAACATCAAAACTCTGAATTCAGAACTAATCAAAACTGCCGTTCTAAAAAATATACTTCTCAAAGGAGTTTAGCGCCACCATTTCAGTTCGGTGCCTCTCAAGTGATTCCTTTCAGTGATAAGACGAAAGTTCACTCGTGCTTCTGTGTTCCATACGATATTTCCTGATACAAAAGATGGCTACATCTTATTATATTGGTGCTCTCCCCCTTCTATTCAGTCCATTTACTCTTACTTTCCCATGTTGTTGACGAGATAAGATGGTTCAGTCGCCCCTCTACGCCTCGTTCTCTAATGGGGAAATACTCTTTTTTTTTTTTTTTAAATACTGAACCATAATATTGCAGAAATGTCAAGCCTTTTTCACTTGAGGGTAAATAACCTTCTGATTCAACGATCTGCAAGGATTTAAGTCTACCCTTCGTCTACTCATTCTAATTGAAAGGAAGCCTTT